>NC_138929.1:0-2500 GCF_965231255.1 Vanellus vanellus
ACCCTAACCCTAACCCTAACCCTAACCCTAACCCTAACCCTAACCCTAACCCTAACCCTAACCCTAACCCTAACCCTAACCCTAACCCTAACCCTAACCCTAACCCTAACCCTAACCCTAACCCTAACCCTAACCCTAACCCTAACCCTAACCCTAACCCTAACCCTAACCCTAACCCTAACCCTAACCCTAACCCTAACCCTAACCCTAACCCTAACCCTAACCCTAACCCTAACCCTAACCCTAACCCTAACCCTAACCCTAACCCTAACCCTAACCCTAACCCTAACCCTAACCCTAACCCTAACCCTAACCCTAACCCTAACCCTAACCCTAACCCTAACCCTAACCCTAACCCTAACCCTAACCCTAACCCTAACCCTAACCCTAACCCTAACCCTAACCCTAACCCTAACCCTAACCCTAACCCTAACCCTAACCCTAACCCTAACCCTAACCCTAACCCTAACCCTAACCCTAACCCTAACCCTAACCCTAACCCTAACCCTAACCCTAACCCTAACCCTAACCCTAACCCTAACCCTAACCCTAACCCTAACCCTAACCCTAACCCTAACCCTAACCCTAACCCTAACCCTAACCCTAACCCTAACCCTAACCCTAACCCTAACCCTAACCCTAACCCTAACCCTAACCCTAACCCTAACCCTAACCCTAACCCTAACCCTAACCCTAACCCTAACCCTAACCCTAACCCTAACCCTAACCCTAACCCTAACCCTAACCCTAACCCTAACCCTAACCCTAACCCTAACCCTAACCCTAACCCTAACCCTAACCCTAACCCTAACCCTAACCCTAACCCTAACCCTAACCCTAACCCTAACCCTAACCCTAACCCTAACCCTAACCCTAACCCTAACCCTAACCCTAACCCTAACCCTAACCCTAACCCTAACCCTAACCCTAACCCTAACCCTAACCCTAACCCTAACCCTAACCCTAACCCTAACCCTAACCCTAACCCTAACCCTAACCCTAACCCTAACCCTAACCCTAACCCTAACCCTAACCCTAACCCTAACCCTAACCCTAACCCTAACCCTAACCCTAACCCTAACCCTAACCCTAACCCTAACCCTAACCCTAACCCTAACCCTAACCCTAACCCTAACCCTAACCCTAACCCTAACCCTAACCCTAACCCTAACCCTAACCCTAACCCTAACCCTAACCCTAACCCTAACCCTAACCCTAACCCTAACCCTAACCCTAACCCTAACCCTAACCCTAACCCTAACCCTAACCCTAACCCTAACCCTAACCCTAACCCTAACCCTAACCCTAACCCTAACCCTAACCCTAACCCTAACCCTAACCCTAACCCTAACCCTAACCCTAACCCTAACCCTAACCCTAACCCTAACCCTAACCCTAACCCTAACCCTAACCCTAACCCTAACCCTAACCCTAACCCTAACCCTAACCCTAACCCTAACCCTAACCCTAACCCTAACCCTAACCCTAACCCTAACCCTAACCCTAACCCTAACCCTAACCCTAACCCTAACCCTAACCCTAACCCTAACCCTAACCCTAACCCTAACCCTAACCCTAACCCTAACCCTAACCCTAACCCTAACCCTAACCCTAACCCTAACCCTAACCCTAACCCTAACCCTAACCCTAACCCTAACCCTAACCCTAACCCTAACCCTAACCCTAACCCTAACCCTAACCCTAACCCTAACCCTAACCCTAACCCTAACCCTAACCCTAACCCTAACCCTAACCCTAACCCTAACCCTAACCCTAACCCTAACCCTAACCCTAACCCTAACCCTAACCCTAACCCTAACCCTAACCCTAACCCTAACCCTAACCCTAACCCTAACCCTAACCCTAACCCTAACCCTAACCCTAACCCTAACCCTAACCCTAACCCTAACCCTAACCCTAACCCTAACCCTAACCCTAACCCTAACCCTAACCCTAACCCTAACCCTAACCCTAACCCTAACCCTAACCCTAACCCTAACCCTAACCCTAACCCTAACCCTAACCCTAACCCTAACCCTAACCCTAACCCTAACCCTAACCCTAACCCTAACCCTAACCCTAACCCTAACCCTAACCCTAACCCTAACCCTAACCCTAACCCTAACCCTAACCCTAACCCTAACCCTAACCCTAACCCTAACCCTAACCCTAACCCTAACCCTAACCCTAACCCTAACCCTAACCCTAACCCTAACCCTAACCCTAACCCTAACCCTAACCCTAACCCTAACCCTAACCCTAACCCTAACCCTAACCCTAACCCTAACCCTAACCCTAACCCTAACCCTAACCCTAACCCTAACCCTAACCCTAACCCTAACCCTAACCCTAACCCTAACCCTAACCCTAACCCTAACCCTAACCCTAACCCTAACCCTAACCCTAACCCTAACCCTAACCCTAACCCTAACCCTAACCCTAACCCTAACCCTAACCCTAACCCTAACCCTAACCCTAACCCTAACCCTAACCCTAACCC
>NC_138929.1:1805000-1992617 GCF_965231255.1 Vanellus vanellus
TATATATATAATGTATTATTCTGGTAGAAGTTTTGGAAGAACAAGCTGTTAACCCATTTTCTGTCAGTAATGTGGAAAAAAATGCTGCTTAACAAACAGCTGTTCCACACTGTAATGAGCTCCAGACTTTGACATCCTAAACACATACCATTTCAGTCCTGTATAGGAAAATAATTTTACCTCTCAGCTATGTTTTACATTAATGCAGTTTAGAATATTTTCTTTTCAGAGCATGTGGCTATCTTGAAAAAATTTTGGAAGCTCGGCTTTCCATGATGTAAGGGGAAAACCAGTGCTCCCCAGGGTTCTGTAAAAAGAGGTGCAATAAGTAACATTTATTTCCAATATTTTTAACAGCTGTAATTCTAAAACCTACACAGTAATTTTAATAGGTCTCCAACTGTGACTAACAGGGACTTTAAAACAACACAATAAACAAGTTACGGCATAGGAAGCTTACATACTCCCTGACAACCTTTCTTTGGTAAAAGATGTCCCTGCTACAAAAGCACACAACCCTTCTCCAAAGCACAGATTACTGTTTTGGGCGGCTCTTTTTGCCTTGCAGAAGCAGCTTTTTCTCCCATGCACGCATGCTTGTGATGTGAACGCTTCAGCCGATTCAGTAATGTACATGCCCTGTATGCACACTCATAGTCGTGTATGTATTCGTTTTGTTCACAGGATTGTTGCTTAAAAGATGCACACTTCTATTGCCTACAAAAGACAGGCTAAAGTATATACACAAGATTCTCTCAGAAGTAAGTTCACGTTCCTTTCACTAGTGTTTCGAATTGTCCCTTGCACTTACAATACCATTTCTACAAGGCAATTGTTACTCAAATTATGCCTTTTACCGTCCCTTTGCTGGAGTTTATTGCTACTGTGTAATGAATTTATTGATTTGAAATCAGTCTCTTTTTAATAATAATAGAAAAGCCTAAGCCAAGCATATAGAACACAAGGCTGTTCTACTGAGATTTCATATTCCAAGATTTGTGGTTTTCAACTTTTCTTCCATTTGTGAACTACTAGACATTTTGCAGTGGAAGAGCACAGCTCTTCGCAGAAATTTTACTCTCCTGAAAACAGCGTTGCTCTTCTCTGCTTGCTTTTGCACACCCCTTTGACCACAGTGTTGAACATAACGCTGAGCCATAACACACATACTGTAAATTCTTTGCTTCTACAATACAGGAAGCCAATCCTTCCAGTATTGATGTACACAGCAGCACAGAGAATTTTCACTCACAGGAATTAGCTTATGGTCAGCTAAGATAAATTACTAGTGTTTTGTACTTGCAGGTTTCCTGTTTTAAACTTAATGGTTGTCCAAGTCCTTTGCATTGTTTAGGATTACAGTGCTATGGGGTATTTTTACAGGTACAGTATCTTTATGGAGAAAAGGCAAGTATCATAAATATAAAAGAAAATTAAGGTAGTTTTCTAAATTAATCTGTGTTTTTGCAAGACATTTACAAATATGAGATGGTTTTGAGCCTTGGGGTTTTGGGGGGAAGGTATTTATTCACACAGTTCTCCAAATTTCATTTCTGGTTGTTAAAGTTGCTGATTTGACTCTTGAGAATTCCTTGGTCTGGATTTCACTACCAACTAGTTCGGATTTTGATTAGTGATTTATTGTCTAAGAAGACATGGGAGAAGAGGAACATTTTATTACACAGTTTCAAATTCACAAATCAAGAGCAGAGATGGTTTAGTTTAAAAGTAAATGTCTATACACATCTTATGCCAGATTATTTTTGCTACTTTGTGGTAGCTTAAAATTAATTAAAAAAATAATATCAGTGTCTAATGTATTAGTTCAGCAATCTACATCTTATTTACTGTAATGATGACTGTGATTGCAAATATGCAGTAAAACGCTAAGGGTAGGACCTTTTTAACACTACTTCAGACGTTTGATTGTGAAGTGTTAGAATTGCCAGAGTGGAGGCTTCACTGGAGAGTAACTTTGTTTAAAAAGATGCAGAAACAAATCCTCTCTTAGAGGAACAGGCATTCTGGGCATTTTTTAAATGCATTTAGGTCTTAGAAACTTGGGCATAAAGGTGCTGTATAGGTATGCAGCATTAAAGTGTTTGATAATACAAAAAAATTGTGATTATGTGGTTAAGAGTTACAGATAATTATTTGTGCTGGGACATTTGTCTTTGTAGCAAATACCCTTGTGCACTTTTCCATGTAAGTTCAAAAATAAGATCTTGGCCCTGAACGTGGAACGCCATTAGCAGCTTTTGATTCTGGGCTGCGCTGGGCTTAAGCACAACCTCTGCCATAATGTACAGCACTTCCATAGCAGATAATGGTTTCTCTGCACTCAGCAGGGAGATGCTGTGCAGGCACCACACTCCAGGTATGACACCTTCCCTCTCCGTTCTTCTGATAAATTGCAGGACAGATTGTATTTATCTAATATGAGAAATGGCATTGTGATCTAAATCTATGGCTCAATCTATTCATTTTTATCCCCTTTCTTTTGTAATCATCAGATCCTAACAGCAGGCTGGGATGAACTAGAGTGTCACCGGGTTTTTAACTTCCTCTGTGAGCTGAGCAATTTACCCCGTAAAGTGCAGACAGTTGTCAGCAGCAAACCAGGTAATCATCAAAGCAGACAAAAGTCCTACAAAATCAAAATGCGCTATCATGGAGAAGTCAGAAAATGGATCTTGATTACTGCAAACAAAGTGTGCCTAGAATTGAGAATGTTTTAGCTCAGCTAAGCTTTGTAGTACCAATCCTTTCCTCACTCTCACGTATAGTCTGTTAGCTCCAACACTACACAGAAAGCGGGCATTCCAAAGCAAATGCTTGGCCTTTGCATAGATAGATACAGCTATTTTTCTCTACCAAAAGCAAAGTGCTTTTGTCTTTGACACTTATCCTGTAGTGAAGAGAGTTGTCTTGAGAGGAGGTTAAGTTTTTCTGAATCATTCCACTATCAAACCAATGGATAAGTTACGTATATACGTAAACAGTAACATGGACTTGAATCTTTCCTGCTGTACACCAATGCCAGTGAAATCAATGGGAAAAGAACCAACACTGAAATAAAGTGATGCAGTAAAAAGTTAGGTTTAATATTTCTGAAACAAAACACTAACGTGGCACGTGCCTCAAGAAATTCTCATGTTACCCAGCACCTAATTGGGTATTTCTGGGAACACTTTATACATGGTCATACACACGCTTCCTCCTATTGCCACTCACTGTTGCCATCAGAGAGAAAAGATCAGATTAACAAAAAAAACAGAGCTGAGAGCCCTTGAAGACATGCATGAGCTGCTGCAGAAAGGTACCAGAATGTGCATCAATAGAGTCTATGGCCTGAATTAGTGCAAAAAGAGCCAAACTCTGGAAGTAACAGCTGAGAATTTAATTAAATCCCCCTGGATGTTCTTGGAGAGCATTAAGAAAACCCTTTTTTCTCTTCCTATAAAAAAAAAAGTGATCATCTGTAATGCACGAGGCCTAATGGATTTATATTATCTACATTCTTTTACCCCAGGAAGTGCCCGAAAGCTAGAGCTGCGGATAAGGTTATACTGTCGTAGCGTCTTGTTAAACCACTGGATTCATCGAAGTGATTCTGCATTTTGGTTGACTCGTATTTTAAAGCCGTGGCCCATGGTCAATCAAGCTCGCCTGCTGTATATAATCTTTGGGCCAGTGTCCTCTCTTGACGGTGAGTAGTCTGGGGGCTTAATTTTCAAAGTTTGTTCCCCGAGAATGAGATTTCCTTGCAAGATGCAGCATTTCTGAAATAAGCTTTATGCAAATAAAATGTATCGCCTAGAAAAAAATGTTCTCCTTAACCAGACCTCACTAACATCTATAAAATACATAAATGATATATATGTGTGTATGTATATATTCATCCATACATATATATAAAAAAAAAAGTTACAACTGAAGTGAAGAAATTGCACCTCTGTTCCTCTATTCTCCCCTGCTTCAGGTAGGGTCAGCTTGAATGTACCTCAAAGAAGCATCTGTTTCCCCAAAGAAAAGCATGTTTTCCCACCTAATTATTAGACCCGTGTTTCTTTAAATCACCCTTTGATTTATGCTGCAACTACCGCTGTCCCTACTAAAATGACAGATGGAAAAAATCTCACTGTCACAAAGACTGAGTTGTGTTACCTGAATTACTCTCCTCTGACTCTGCTGTAAGGCCCAGTTTGTCACCTTTCTTGTTTAAAAAACAAAACAAAACAAAAACTTTGTCAGTTAATAGCAGTTGTGATTAATATATTGCTCAGGACATGTGGTTTGGCAGAAAATGATAGAAGGACCAACAGATGAGACCAGTCTGAAAGGTCTAGCAGATGCAATTAAACTGCTGTATGATACAGAAGCTAGAGAATGGACAGCAGATGATGTTATCAGTCTTGTGGATGAGCTGTCAGGTGTGTTTTTGCCTTTATCATTAATCCATAGGATTATATGCTTGTGTCCTCCAAATCTGGCAATAAGCATGTTTCAGACACACAGGTGCCTTGGGAAACTGACTACATACTCCTCTCAGTAGCTGCAGCGTAACTGGAAAAGTCATTACGCTTGGAAGCCAGGCAGTAGCCGGGGATGGGAGAAACCCAGCACCGCTTACAAACTCAGGCTGTCTTCCCCCATTGTGAAACATTTTAAGACGACCTTTAAAATTCAAGTCTTGTCTAGCCATTATTAAGGAACTGTTTTCCAAGCTGTGTGAGCTGAAAACGTAATGTTTGTTCAAGCCAAAATTCTACTGAACAATATTAATGGCTACACTGAAAGTTAGTTTTGGGTGAGATTATATCACAGAAGCAATCGTGGAGAGCTCCAACTGCACTGCTGGTAGAAATCGCTTATATGACTTCATTGCTATAATTGTATTCCAGAGGGTGTCCCCTCACAAATTCTGGTTAGCTACCAAAGCCAACAATTCATAAATTCATGTCTTCCAGAATTGTTTTTGTGGCACTCCTTTCTTTTTGTTCAAAGATCACTAAAATTCTCTCTATTTTGTTACAAAGTTGTTCCCCGGGAGTGGCTCATGGAGAACAATGCTCGGCTTCTTATTCTCAGTGGAAACAGCATTTGCTTTACTTTCATGGCCAGTAAAGCTGTGAACGGAAGAACCCTTGAGTTAGCCAGGCTCATGGTCTTCCTGGCTTTGGTGAGTACGACTGAACAGAGCAGGATTGGGCCTTTCATCTCTTTACCCACAGATTTGCTTTCTCAGACTTGAAAGCTGTTTCCCCACCTCCTCCTACAAACTGGGAGTAAGTCCAGCAAGCGGCTCGGTACTCTCCCACCCCCGGGTCCCTCTCCAGCACATCTCTGCAAGCTAGCCAGCCTGTCCTCGAGGAGAAGTACCGCTAAGAAAGGTTGAGGAGTTCCTCTGTTAGCATGGCAACAATAAGAACCACCTCTATGTCCCCTTATAACAAACCCTAATTTTCCAGGCCATGGCTGCAACCGACCCAGTCGTTCATTAGAATCAATAGTTAATTCTAAGATTTAGTCTTGCCTTTTACATCGTACTCCTCATAAAAGGTGTGTTTCTTATATTTCCTCTGTATGTCAGGTCTGCGAGAAGGACCTGTACTGCATGGACTGGGCAGTAAAAATGATGCAGAAGGTCTGCAAAGTTTTCAGCACTCCAGGGGAGAGAAACAACTTTCTGCAGTGTGTGGAGAATGTCTTTGCTCACATGATCATGGACATGCTACAGGCAGTACTGTCCGGTAAGCCAGGACGGGCTCTTCAATCAGGAGCTAGCACTAAGCAAGACATCAAGCGACACAGTTAGCGTGGCATGGCGGCCTCTCCTTCCCTCCCTCGCCAGGCAGAGCAATACTGCAGTGCCTGGAGTTTTACGATAAGATAAAATAATCAGTCGAGTGCCGTAGTTGGGAGAGACATTTATTTTAACCGAGCTCTCTTGTCTAAGAGATTGCTAGTGCCACGGACGGTGAAACCAACAGTCTTTTCAAATACACGCCACCAGAGCGTGCGGCCGGAGGTCCTTTCGGGCTGTGTTGCCACACAGGCTCGGCGCGGCTGCCAGCCAGCCTGTTCAGCTCAACAAGCTGCAGTTGCTCCCTGTCTGCAGCTTGTCAGCCTTGATAAAACCCCGAGACTGATGATGATGGCAAGCTGTAAAGACGAACGGCCTGCTCAGTTAGGACAGATTTTTGTCTTAACGCACAATTGTTCTTGTCCGTCTTTGGACAAGCTGGTGAAGGAATTTTGGAGACTCTCCTGTGTTATTTCACAGCTGTCCTGCCATCAGGTGCAGAAGCTGATGCCTCATAAATCTAAGCAGAGGCTGCTGATTCAGTCTCTGCTGAAAACACTGAATGAGTAAGATTTATCTTCAAAGAAGTCATTTAGTTTCGCTAATCGTTTTAAAATGTTTTTCTTTGCCCTGGTAGGGGATCGCGATGAAGACGACAGCAGCTTTTTGAATTTGTTTCACCTTGTAAATGCACAAGCAAACTTCCATAAAGAGATCCTGTACCTGACCATGAGGAGCAACAGCAGCACCGTTTGATGCTCCAAATTTTACAGACTCTTGCTCTATTCCTGCTGCATTTTTCTAATTTGTTTTTCCAAACATTTGCAAAGCAGTATCCAATTATTTCTTAAACGTCCATTCCAGTAAGCGCTGGAGTGGCAGCGGGAGAAGCCAGTGACATACGCAGCAGACCAGCTGAATGAGCTCATGGAACCAGTGGGGACATTCGCAGCAGAGCTCTGCGCATTTTGCTCCTCTGAGGCCGCGTTAAGACACATGGAGGAAGCAGTCTGGGGGCCTCTGCTTTGGGAACATAAACCGCATTCTTTTCCCACTGTGTATGTTTGCATACACAATAAAAGTGACATGGTTTTCATATTTGATGTGCATACACAAATTGAAGAATGTTATCTTAGTTCAGAACCGAAAACATTTTGATGTTTTAATTTTGCTTTCTCTTGGGAATCGGAGGAGAAAGAGACAGACATAATTAGAGCAGCACAGCTACATTTTTCCAGTTTGCCAGGGTCTCTCGCACTAACTCTTACATTCTCCATAGGTCGTACGTTCCATTTTAGCAGAAAGAGGTAATTCCTGAAAGCAATTTAACTGCTTTGATCAAGCCAGGCAAGTTCCCCCCTGCCAAAGCTACAGGTGCCTTTTCACCATCAAGCAGAAGAAACTTCAAATCCCTCTCCCTGCCTGGTGTAATAACTGAATGTTGAAGCATATTTGCCTTTGTAGGACTTCGCTAAGTTGCAGACACGTGTTAAACGCATGTAGGCGAAGATCACTGTTTCATTAAAGCACATTAATGTTTGCTACTTAGAAAAGGTTTTAATTTTTTGCTATATTGCCTTCAAACCAAAAATATGTAATGCATAATAAAAAGCACTTACTTTACTGTGCGTTGTTTAGAAGATGGCCGTTGCTTCATGTTATTAAATAGCCGCCTTCTCCACCTGAATCGCTCCCCAAATGTTTTAGTGTTCCTTCAGGACCAGCCTTTAGCTGCAGGGCCCCGTGTTTGGCTTTGAAAGCCGGTCTTCAGCTGCTGGGAACAGCTACACGGACCCAATTTATCTCAGCTGCCCCCACTTGATGTCATCAGTAACGAGCTGACAACTGCTCTGTAATGGTTTGCTTGGAAGTTTGCACATTTAAAATTCTTGCGACATTTGTTGAATACACAATTCCAGACAGGATTTGACTCCATTAAGGAATGGATATGGGATATAAATTTGCTGAGGATCTTTGCAGTGCACCGGTAGATGGCAGAGGTGAAACCTTCCCCAAGAGGAGTGTCTGCTGGCAGTTCCTTCCAACAGCCCCTTTTGCTCGCTGTTTGAAGGTTATATTTAAGAGCACACGGCAAAACTACGAATGTGCTGCAGCTATGTGCTATTTCTGAAGTAAGCAACATGCAAGACTCTGTCTGCAACGTAGCCAGTGAACTGAATGCCTCCAAACTGCGCACTAATGAACTCAAAATATGAGGAGAAAACAGACTTGCAGCACGGGTGGCGCCAGGGAAACGCAGCCAAGAAGCCGCTGAGGCGGAATGCTACAGCCCAGGTCGTTCGCTGCTCCCTCCCTTTTTACACAGGAATCACTACCGGTCAATAATCTCCGCAGATGGGATGCAGAGTACTGGAGCGGACTCTTGAACCGCCGCATCTTCTCGGTCCCTCACGTTGCTGGTCTGTGACGCTGCTTCTCCCCACTGTGACACAAAGCGCCGCGGGGCCGGCGCAGCTCCTCTGCCAGAGCCTGTCCCGTCTCCCGGCACCGAGGACACAGCAGCAATAAATTACAGCCCGTCACAAGGGATGCCATTATGTGAGCGCAGCGATACAGGAAAAGTGAGTTCTTTGATTCACTGGCAGCCGTCGACAAAGATGAGATGTCAGCTCTGCCAGCGCTAGCTCGCTCTCACAGCCGATCCTCCAGGAATGCAAGTTTTATGTGGTTACCAAGTGTGAAATATTGATGGTGTTATTAATTATTATTAACCGCTCTTTTTCTTCCGTACACAATAGCTCAGCAAGCGTTTGGTGTTCGTTTTTGCGCCGTTCATATGTACGCCAGCATTTCCACCAGATGAGGACTTTCCTCCCCAGCGGATCAAAGCTCAAACCCACCGAAGCGGCACTTCCCCAACCAGTTTTGTTTGAACTGGAAAATGACACCGGCCTCGCAGCCTCCCTTTCCAATATCACCCTCTGATGGGCCCTCGCAATTAAGCACCGCCGGGCTAATGGCGTCCAGGTGGGTGCCCCCGGGCAGCACCGTGCACCAGCCCAGCCAGGACAGGGAGACTGGAGAAAATGGTGGTTTTTTCTTCTGCTGCCAAATTTTAACCGCTCCCGTGGGGAGTCAATAAAACCCTCCCAGGACGAGAAGCAAAATTCCCCCTGTGCCAGTATAGCCCTTTTCAGAGCAGGGCTGCACCCGGGCTGCAACCTGCGCTGTGGAACCCATCTGCTAACGAGCTGTCCCTGTCCGCTGCGGCCGTTTGTCTGTCTGCAAACGCCTGTCCTGCCTGGTGGTTTGGATCCCTCTGCAGACCTCAGCTGCCGGGCCGGGTCCCCTCAGTTCCAGCACGGAGCTGGCTGGTTGGGAGCAGGGAGGAAGGGGCTGGTACGCGTAGCTGGTGGGTTTGGAAGGCCCTGCGAGGGGAGAGGAGCCTTCAGAGTAAGAGAAAATTATTGTTCCTGGTTTCACACTCAGCTGAGTTTCCATTCCACGCATTCCTCGTTACTCACTCTCTCTTAATCACCGCAGATGTTGACATCAGATACAGACTCACGAAGCGGAGGTTATTGAGAACATGACTTATGCTCAAAGAAATTCCTCACGGAATATTTCAAGCTTCTGATTTCCAACTATATTTGGTGGTGGAACGAGGAGAAGCTTTTCCGCATCTCCAGGGCTCGGCGATGCGGGACCGCCCTGGGTAGCTCAGGCTCAGGCTGGTGCAGTGGGAACACGCTCGGGAGTCACCAACTTTGTGTTTCTCTCAGGAGTTTTACTAACAGGAAATTACAGTGTCAAGTGTTCAGCTGGCAACACTAACCACATCCAGCGTTCCCAGACTCTGAGATCCCTTTTCTTTCTGTAAACACTGTCTTCCGAAAGTCTTATCGACCCATTCCCGCGTACCCCGGCAGCGCCTGTGCAGCCCTGACGCTCCCTGGATCCTCTTCTCTCCCACCCACTCGTGTGATGGTGCCACGGTTAACTAGTGGGGCATGAGTAGTTTTTCCCATTCCAGCTATTTCAGGTTTTTATTGCTGAAAAAAAAATATCCTGGAAGAGACCAGGCATATGAAAATTTTGTCTTCTAGGAGGATGAAACTTTCAGTCTGAAACCGGCATTGCATGTAGCTGACAGCGTAAGGGCAGGGGTCGATGCAGGGCTTCATAAAAGGACAGGAAAAATCCTCCTGATGCCCCAAATACCTTCCCAGACCTCTCCGAGCTGGGGGAAATTAAGCTCTGAAATGTTCTTTCCATCCCACAGAAATTTCCATCATGTTAAAAATGTTCTTTTTTCTATGCTGAGATGAACTGAGACTTCCCAGAGCTCTCCTGACCGCTGCTGAGGGGACCTGTGGGAGGGTGACCCACGGCTCCGACGTGCGGGCACACTCCGGGCTGGGCACAGCCTGGTTTGGACCCCCCCCCGTGCCTGGAACAGGGACTGCTCTGCAGCCGCTGCTGCTCATGCTGGGGACACAGAGGTGTCTCGTGATGGTTTGCCAATCTCTTGTCCTTCTCCGGGCTCACAGGATGCCCCACATCGCTCCGCAGGAGCAGGGTTTGCTCCCGGAGCCGCGCGTGTCCCAGCCCCGTGGACGGTACACGGGGATGCGCTTCGGCAGAGTCAACACCAGCAGATGCACTCCCTCTCCTGTGTCATTCCGCTCTTTATTTCATTTCCTTGAACATTTTTCATTAAAAATATAAGTGCTTTTCTAAAATTAAACCCAAACAACCGACCTCGGAAGCGCTCATCCCGAGGGGCTCAGCCATGCGGTGGAGGCAGGACCCCTCCGCATCCCCCTGGGATGCCGCGTGCGTCACCGGGAACAAACCCACATCTCGGCAGCAGGACATCACCTCGCTGCCCTCTCCCCCGCCACCCCATTTCCCTCCTTCTCCCCACTCGGCCGCCCCTGCTCAGTGTCCCCCCTGTCAGCACCGGTGCCCACCCAGCACCGCTCCGTGCTCCGCGTTGGGCAGACGGTTGCTTGCAGAGGGTTAACGCTTTTCCAGAAGGCTCCGAGGGAGACGGACCAGGCGGTGGCTGTGGAAGAGAAAGGAGATGCTTGTCTGAGCTGGGCCCGAGCGAGAGAGTGGAGACCCAGAGGTGGTGCCGGCTGGGACCGGCAGCCTGTGCCAGCAGCGGCAGCAGCCACCCCCACTTCGCCCGGCACGAGGGGGACCCCCCCTTTGCCCTCCTTTAAAATGATGCAACCGCCGTCCCTTCTTGCTTCTCCCCCTAAGCTGTTTTATTTCTCTCCCTCACGGGAACAAAAGCCACAAGCTCGTGCTGCAGCACTGTGGAAGGCAGTGAGCAGCTTTTCCGAAGGGGAAGGGGATGATAAACCCAGCAGGGAGGACCCAGCAGCCGCACGATGGCCGGTGCACGTTTCAGCGGGCGAGGATGGCCTGATTTAGAAAATAAACCCCGGTGTCCCCCCTTCCAGCCCCCAGCAGGAACCAGCTGCGCTGGTGCTGTCAGCTCGGCTGCCTCAGCCAGGCAGAGGGAGCAGCAGCCAAAGACAACAGCATTAAACCCAAACCTCCCCCCCTCTCCCCCCATCCCCGCACATGTTTCTTCCCAGAAATTAAAGCCTGGCGGGAGCAGGAGCAGCCGGCTCACCTGGAGGACGCTTCGATTGCACGGCTGATGCTGAGCCGCATCTTCCCCAGCATTGCTCTACAGCATGTAAATGATGTAGGAGAGGATCACCAGGCCGATGATGGCGAAAAACATCAGGATGAAGATATCCAGCATGGTGAGCGAGGAGCCTGGTGGGGCGGGAGCTGCCGGGCTCCCCGCGGCGTGGAAAGGGGATGCTCGGCGGAGAGTCGCCGCTTCGCTCGCCAGCCCCCGCGTCCTCCCCTCCCAGCCGGAGCACCGCTCGCTCTGCTCAGGATGGAGAGATGATGCCGGAGCTGACGGAGCCGCTTTCCAGCAGGCAGGCGGAAAATAAAGGGATAAACACAGGCGGTCAGATGGGGCTTCAGCCTCTCCCGGGGCGGAGGAGCACTGGCTGAGCCCAGACCTGCGAGTGGGGCTCCCGGGAGGCACTGTGTGCCCACCCGCTTTGCCCCCGCTCCTTCCTACCCAAACCGCTGCCCAGGTGATGGGGGTGCTTAGGGCAATGCGAACCCCCTCCCCCCATTTGCAGCTGGGAAAGGGCCCACCGTATGGGGAAAGAAACAAAAATGAGCTTTGGCCATTGCAAAGCCATGTCGATCAGTTTGGACCGCTCTGAACTCTCACCTTTCGGAGTCCGGTACTCCCGGGGGACCGCAGCATCCTTCGCTTTCAGTGTCACACCACCCGCCTCACTATGGTTCAAAGCAATATGGTTTTAAGTGAGCAGCAACAGCCACAGAGCCTTTTTATTTTAATTTTTTTGGCTCATGCTTTACATGAAAATAACACCCTTTTCCACACACCTTCAAGATTTTCTTTTCCCACTGCTAAACGCTGAAAAATCCCACCTTGAGAGGCTGCAGCGGCCAAGCTAAGCTGTCGCCTGCTGCTGTCTGAGCCCCAGGGCTGGCTGGGGGCAGGAGGACATGGCTGTCGCGGTGCGGCGTTCCCAGTGAGGTCGGGCGAAGCCAGGACCCGGTGCCCACGCCGCGCTGCCCACAGCAAAGCTGACCATCCTCCTGCGTGGGTCGGGGCTCGGGAGCAGCCACCGGCACCCGAACTCCACCAGATCCCAGAGCCACGTCGTAAATGGTGTTTGGCCCCCAAGAGCAACGACCCCGCAGCGGGTCAGCAAGCGGGGAGGCATCGCCTCCGCCTCCTCCCTGTGCTCCGCGGGGGATTCTCCATCCTGGCGCATGGCGGAATTTCGAGGCTGATGTCCCGGAGCTCCATGGCACCTGGTGGCCACAGCACATCGGCAGGACACGCTGCGGTGGGGGGTCCGAACACTTCCAGCACATCGCTTGGCTTCAAGCCACGCTGAGAGCAAAGGACAAGCCAAGAAGCTGCATCCCAGGTCGGCTCCCGGCACCGCCGGTGTTTCCCATTCCCAGAGGATCCAGGCAGCGACGAGGATCGCGGCTGCGCAGCCTTCCCCAGCCCCGAGAGCCCCACCGTGTCCCAAGGGAGCGGGAAAAAAAGCCAGAAAAGTGACTGCAATCAAACCCAGCACGATCGGCAGGTAAAAATTATACTTTTATTATTTTTAATTCGAGTAAACCAGGAAGATAATCGGTTCGTTTGTTCCATTTGATGGTTCGGTTAAAAAGGCCAAATAACATTTTTTTATTGGTGGGTGCTCAACCCGGTGGGAAGGAGTACACAAGGACAAACCCCAATCAAGCGACGGATCCGGAAGAAAACACGTTCTAAGCTCAGCACTGAGACGCAACCGGGGAAGCTGGGATGGACGAGGTCTATTTTACATGTGATGAGAAGCAATTTAGCTTTTAATTTTTCTGACTTTTTTTTTTTTTTTTACTATTTTATTTATTTATTTATTTTAAATACAGGTTTAGGTGCTTTTCAGCTATGAAAAAAGGCAAAAAAGTGCATAAGTCGAGAGAAAAGGCAGAAATCAAGCAGTAAGAGGTTTGTTTCCCATGGCAGGGGAGAAGGGGCAGGGCGTGGGAGGGGAGAATTAGGGCAATGATTTCAAGGTAGCATTAAAAAAAGGTCTGTATACCAAAACATAATTGCCTGTGTTATTTGGTCCATTAAAAAACGATTTATTCACATTGATACTCCCCCCCATTCCCAGACAAGAACGTGATTAAGAAGAGGATTAGCAGGCGGACGCAGCCCCCCCCTGCCCAGCCGCCCCCTCTCCCCTGCTCTTGTGCTCGCTTGTTTTAGCACCAACCGGGATTCCCATCCCGTAAAGCCCACCCTGGCTGCTTTGGGGGTCCCGTTTTCACCCCGAGGTGATGACGGTGCCAGGAGTCCCCGTCACACTCCCCCCATCCCACTCCAGCCGGCTGGGGAACGAGCCAGGAGCAAAACGCTCCCCTCTCCCCAGCTCGCGTCCTCCAGGAGGTCTCTGCCCTGCCAGGACCCCCCTCCCCGCCAGAACCGCATTTGCTCCAGCAGCCCCCGACTCCGGTTACCCCAACCCCGGCACCGTCCACGCACCAGCCCCGCAGCCCCGTGTGCTTTGAGAAAGGGGACTGCGGTGGGACCCTCTCCCCCTCCGTGAGACCGTCCCCAAGGACGCGTCCCCCAGAAGAGCCAAGGAATGTCTCAACTCAGCCGATTTGGTCCCTAGATTCCCTTTTCCTTTGGGAATAGCAAAGGCGGCAGCTTCCCCTCAGAAGCATCCTGGCCCTGGGGTGCAGCGCAAAGCCCCGCACAGCCCGGCGAGGGGACGGTCCCCTCCAGCTGCCTGGTTCCCGTGGTCCGGGCTGAGCCGGGGCTGCGAGCGGCCGTGGGGCTGCGGGAACGCTGGAGGCAGCACAACGGCATCACCACTGCCCCAACGTTTGGCCACTCTGAGCCAGGAGAAAAGCATCCCGCTCCCGCCCTCCCCGCACAGGCTTCCAGTTATACCTGCCCCCATCCAGCTCCGGCACCTTCAGAGCCCAAAAGAGAAGGGGACAGGGATGTGCTTTGAGATTTTGGTCCACGACGTGATCCCAAGTCAGCAGTGCCCCCAAAAGCCACCGCCGCTGGGGACCTACGAGAGGTGCAGGGTGGCTCAGGGTGCCAAACCCCGGGTTCTGCTACTCAAGACCGACCTGCCGGAGGGGACAGTCACCCAGGACGGTCCCCAGTGCGACGGCAGAGAGGGGAGGATCTTTCACATGTGGCTCAGAATAGGCACGGGGACGGGGGCTGATCCTGCCAGCTCCCCAGACCATCCACCCGGCAGGTGGAGGGCTCAGGAGGGTCCCAAAAGCCCCGCAAGCAGCAAGAGAAAAGCAGGAAGATTCTGGGTGAACTTGGGGAGCGACCACTGCTAAGAGGAAGAGGCTGCCCCGGCATGGGGGGCGCAGGGGACCCCCCCGGCCCAAAGACAGAAAGCTGGAGCTGCAGGGGGGGACGTGAGGTCTCGGTGTCGCAGTGCTCCCCCCCAGTGCGGAGGAGTGGGGAGCCCGGGCCATCGCCAGCCCTCGAGCGGGAGCAGCAGCCTCCAGGCGACACAAGGCTGCGGCTACTCCTTTACCTGTGGCAGCACGGCCCCGGCTCGGCCCCGGAGGGACAGGGGGAGGCGGAACGAGGCGGCCGGAGCCCGATGCAGAAGCCGCGAGAGCCGCTTCCAGGGCTGTCCAGAGCAGCCGCTCTGAATCCCGAGGAGAAAAAGATTTTAAGATTTTAACTGCGACTGTTTTTCTGTTTCGAGGACTGAAGGGAGCAAAGACCGAATGGAAACACGGCGCAGAGGAGCTGGGAGAAGCAATGGGACGAGCCGGAGCGGTGCAGGGTGGAGGCTGCCAGCCCACCCTCCCGCCAGCCCCGGGGACGAGCATCCCTCACCCCGTCCGCCCCAACATCGCTGCCCTCTGCCCATCCCCGCCAGAGCCGGGGGAATTTGGTCCTAACAGATGGTCTCCTTCTCCCTTTGCCGAGGTCCCGGGAACTCCGGCCGCTTCTCTCAGCCGTGAAATGCCGGAGCGCTCGGGAGGGCAAGAGAGGAGGGAGGCCGAAGGAGAAGGAAAGCTGTGGCCGTTTGGTCTCTCGAGCCCCCCCCATCCCTTGCAGACAGTCCCTCGGTCCCGACAGAGCTAGAACAAAGCTAAATTGGCGAGAGAAACCGGAGGCGGCTGCAGAGACACAGAGTAACCGAGATGTCAGGACGCGGCTCCGGTGGGCGTCAGCAGAGCACGCGGGATAAGGGATGCTGGGGCAGAGAGAGACACGCACACACACACACACACGGGGGCCGGCGCGGGCTGGGGGCTCCGCTGTCAGCCACGCGCCCCGTCCCCTCCCGCGGCTCAGATGGCCTCCACGTAGTTGGCGGGGAGCATGCCCGTGTCGCCCGTGCGCTCCACCGTGCCGTACATCCACCCGTCGTCGATCTGCTGCACGTTGATGATGGTGTCGCCGTCTTGGAAGGAGACCTCGTCTTCGTCAGCCGCGTTGTAATCGTAGACGGCGCGGAAACGCTTCTGTGGGGAGAGAGGGGTCAGCGGGCACAGACCCTCCCCGCACCCTGCCCCAGACGGGCAGAGCTGCCACCCGGGGGGGGAGCCCGGGGCAGGGAGCCCCGCCGAGCCCCACACAAGAGCTGTGCTGGATCCAGGAGGTTTTCACCCGACAGAGAGAGGGACGCTGGCATCGGCGGTAACTGTGGCGAGCAGAGACCAGGCACGCAGCATCACACCCGCCAGCCCCTTCAAAACCACCCTTCCCCCGCACAGCGGAGCAAACCCTGACCCGAAACCGGGGGGGGGCGGTGTTGGGGTGGGCGCCGCGAGCCCTTGGGCTGTACTCACCCCCCCTCCAGAAGGAGCGTTGCGCTGCGTAGAGACCGGTGCCGCGGGCTCCTTGTAGCCGTAGGACTGAGACGATGGCGGCTGCTGCTGCTGGTAGACTGGGGGGGGGGGCAAAGACGGGTCCGTTAGCGGAGCTGGGACTCGGGGGGCACGCAAAGCCCCTCGCAAAGAAGAGCCGGCCACCGCCCCACCTGAAACGAGCACAGCACGCGCCCGCAGCCCCCCGCCCCACCTGGGTTGCTGGGTTGGATGGGGTGAGACGGCTGATGCTGCTGCTCCACAGGTCTCCGGTAATTGCTGCTCTCCTGGGAGTTCCTGCGCTCCAGCTCGGCGCCCTCGCTGGGACTCGGGCCCATCCTGCTCCTCTCGAATTCTTCGTGGTATTTTATCTACAGCGAGAAGAGAGGAAGGAGAGGTCCAAGCGCAGCCGGGACAGCTCTGCAGCACCCGCCGCCGCGCCGAGCCCGGACCCCAGCAACGCCCGCGGCTCCCGCAGCCCTTCAGCGGCGGCAATGTCCTTCCCCTCAGCCCAGCTCGTTCCTTTTTGCCACCGAGAACTCAGCATGGGCCATCTCACAGCCCCCCCTGCGGTCCCGGGGGGCTCCTTCCCCACCCCTCTCCCCAGCGACATTTGCTCAGACCCGTTTGTGGCACAGAAAGGAGGAGGTTTAAGCATCCTATGGGCGGGACAGGCAATTTTCTCAGGCGTGGGTGAGATGCGAGAGCAGCCCCCCCCAAGCCCGCAGGCTGCAGGGGCGCGGAGCAGAAGCGCGTTTAGGAAGTGCCCCCCCCCACACACGCCGACTTTGCTGCACAACTCGCCAGCCCACGGCCGGGGACAGCGGGTGCCGCGGAGGTACCGCTCCAACATCTGCCCCCGGATCTCCCTTTACCCGAAGCGTGAGAGGGCCTCGGGGGTTTTTCTTTGAAGGCGACCCAAAGCAGCCAGCGCCAAACGCACCAGCTGCAGCGGGGCCGAGCCTTCCCCCGCCGCGGGCAGGAGGGAAGGGTTAACCCAACCGCCCGGCCGTGGGCGTAAAAATTAATAGCCACTTGTGTTAATGAGTGCATCACCATCGGAAAGCACCTGGAGCCCATTTGTCTGCTGGTTAAACAGTTATTTACTGAAGGGCACTAGAGCAGTCTCCCCGCAGAGCCGGGGGCAGAGCCGCCCTCCCGGGAAGGAGAACACCCCGAGGGGACCCCCCCCCCGCTCCCCCCCGGGACCCCCTCAGGACGGCGTTTCCCAGAGGCTCAGGTTTCTGCACAGCTCCATGACCCAGGAGGGTTTCCCCCCGCGCGCGGGACCGTGTCGGCTCCCTCCGCAGAGGGTGTTTTGGGGCACCCCGGTGCTGCGGAGGCGCTCGCGCCCCAGCGAGCGGTGCGGTGCGGTGCGGCGCTGGGCAGCCCCCTTTGCCGCCCGTCTGCCTGCGGAGCCAGGCGTTCCGCGGGGACTGGGTTGGTTTCTGCGTCGGGATGAACTGGGTCACCACAACCCCAGGGCTGGCAGCCAGATGCCCACGGGGAGACAGCTAAAAACGGCTACCGTGGCCGAGGGAGGGCGAAGGGGGCCGAGCAGAGGGACACGGGTTGGTCTCATCTCTCTGCTGTGTTATTTAACGCCCCCCACCCAAACCTCCACAGCTTCTCTCAAAAGAGAGCGGTGCTTTCTGTACCAAAGACCGCAGCCCCGCTGGGCGGCAGGGAAGCTGTGCTCCTCTCCTGCCAGCTCCGACCCCGCTGAGAAGCTGTCCCCGAGGGGAAAATCTTCCAGCCAGGTCCATTTCCCACGCGGGAATCCTTCCCCAGCCCTCGCCGTCCTGGGGTTTGGTGTGCAGACAACCCACAGCTCCCCCAGGAGACACCAGTACTTGCCAGAGAACTGCACAAAGGCATCAGAAGGAGAGGGAATAAACAACCTCCTCCCGCCCTGCCCGGCATTCCTGTGTCTGCGAGCGCCTGCGAGCTCCCGGGCTCCGTCCTCCCTCTCCCTGCAGTCCCGCAAGCCCGGACCCTCCTCCCCTGGACACCCCGGGGAGCAGAGGGCGGCTTTGTCCCCAAAGATGGGATGCTGAAGGCTCCATCCATCCCTTTTCCCTGAGCGAGAGCAGCTCAGGGGGCGGCAGAAGCCGCCTGTGGAGCGGACACCAGAGTTTTCCCACGCAGAGCTGCGCTCCAGGGATGGGTTCGCTGGTCAGGGAGAAACCAGCCCTGCCTGCTGCTGTGCGCCGGGGTTTTGCAACAGCTCCCGGACCTTTGATAAGGAACGGCATGACTTTCACTGGCGGCTAAAGGTTAATTAACCCCCCGCCATCCCGCTGAGGGCAGACGCTATTGCGGGTTCCCGTGGCGCGACGCCCGGGAGCGCAGGGGCAAGTTTGGGCAGGGGACGGAGATAGCCCACGTGTGCCGCAGCCAGTGCCGCAGCTATACGTGCCAGCGCGCATCCTCCTCCTTCGCCATGGCAACGCGCAGACCTCCACGTCTGCCACGTACCCACCGCCGGCACCTGGACACGGACCGGGGCTGCGGGGGGAAGCGCGGGCTGCCACGCCAGCCGCCAGCGAACCCGGGGCACGGTCTTAATGTAATTCTCAGAAACGGAAGAGCTGGGTCTCTCGCAGACACAGGGCAGAGCTGCCCTTCCACAAGGTCAAGGCAGGACAGAGGTGCCGCTGTGCGCAGCCCCCGGGAAGCCCCCCGTCTCCGCGCCGAGGCGGGAGGGATGCTGTGCACGGCCGAGGGACCTCGCGGAGCTCCCTGCAAGGCTGCGCCGCCGGATGAGGGCTGTTAGGTAGGGAAGCGGCTGACGTCGCCTGTCCCACCCTCGGGGCTGGTGACAGCAGGCGGTGGGACCCCGGGGACCGCGCGCAGCCTCGGCACAAACCGACAGCAGCTGCAGCAAACGCTCCCCCGACAGCCGCAGGGCTGGAAAGGGCTTTGCAGGAGAGTCGGGAGGGGTCAAGGCAAGCAGAGCCTGGCAGGGGACGGTCACAGCTGCAGAGGGACAGGAGGAAGAGGTGCGCCTTCGGCCGGGGCTTCCATGCACAAACACGAGCCAGAGGCACCGGAGTCCCTCGGGGGTCACGGTGACAGTCAGGGGTGGACGAGACTACCTCTGGTCCATTATCTGCCCCCACCGAATGCCACTCTCCGCTGTTCCCCTCCTTGCGTCTCACAGTCAACGTGGACTTGAGCACCTCAGGAGAAGCGAAGGACTCTCATACCCCTCCGGATGCGGCTGCGGCATCTGCCGGCACGGAGCAGCCCCGAGAGGTGCAAGAGGGTCACACGATGGCCAGGCAAACAGGTCAGAGAATTAACACTTTCAAGATGCCGCAGCCCCGCGTGCTCGTTAGCAGCCGTCAGGGTGCGGGTCCGCTCCTGGCTGCACAGGCAGAGCCCCCCCGGCCCCCTCCGGCGGGAGGAGGGTCACCACAATATCACCCGCAGAGACGAGGGGTTACTCACGATGAGGAGTTACTCACGTTGCTGATCTGATCCTGAGTCTTTTTGATTCTCTGCAGCTCCGGGGTGTCAGCCACCACGCTGAAGCCTTTCCCCTTGTTCTTCTCAAACTCCTCCTTGTAGCGAATCTGGGGGGTACAAACGAGAGGAAAAAAAAACAAACCACAAAACCAGATTTAAACAGCGGGGAAAGCTGGTGCGCGCGGCAGCCGGATTCAGCAACACGGCGACCCACGTGCTTCATGAGACGCAGCAGCTTTCTGACCCGGCCTCTGCCTCGCGCAGGAGACCCCCGTTGCGCCCCGTGACAGCCACCCGGGGCACCGGCCGGAGCTGAAACGCACAAACAGCTTCCCGTGCGTCTGCTGACCTCGTTTGTCTCTCGGCGGGGGCTGGGGTCACTCGCCTTTAACTCTGAATTTCCTGTGGGATACCGGTGCGCCCCGGTCCCATCCCACGGGGCAGCTGACCCACGGCAAGCCGCCCGCTTGAGGGCCCCGAGGGGTTCTACGAGCTACACCCGTACAAGAGCGCTTCCGCGTCGGGGGACATTTGGCCACCTCTGGGGAGGAACACACCCAGAAAACCGTAATGAAACCGGAGGGGGGCGAAACACAAGCATCCTTATTTGTGTTTGCCAGACACTGACATCAGCATCCCTTCCCATCACACCCAGCAGCTGAAAAATCCCAGTTTGCTTTGTTGTTGATATTTTCCCCCCCCCTTTTTTTTTTTTTTTCTCCTAACATAGCTCTACACAGCTTTAAGACCGGAGCTTCCAGTTCTCCCAGGAGGGAGCTGACACAGCACATGGCCACAGCCCAGATGTGCCGGTCCTGGTCCCCGGTCCCACCACTCCCACCCAGGTCACCCAGAAGCAGAAGCAGCTCCTGCAGAGGCTGAACGAAGCCCAGCGGCTGACCCGGCGGCTCCAGCGGGGAAGGAAGCGGCGCTCAGCTGCCTGCCCGGCCCCGACACAGCGGCTTTGCCGACTTCCAGACGCGAGCGGCCAGAAAGACGCCTCATTTTCATGACGGGGGGAAGCAGATGTGCAGAGAGAGACGCCCTGACCTCCTCCATCCTCCCGGCGAGGATCCGACCCTGCGCCGACGGCTGTCGGGAGCTGCCTCTGCCCATCTGGGGAGCAAAGAGCCTTCGGGGATTGGCCTCCCCGGAGCTCACCAAGTGCTCTGCGGACAGTGGGATGTTGTCACCAAGATGAGAAGGTCACCACCGGAGGGTGAGGGGGAGCTGGGGTGGCCCCGCGAACAAAGAGCTTGGCAGGATGGATGCTCGCAGGTGGGCGCCGGGCTCACGTGCGGTGCCAGGATAAAGCTGGGAGGCAAGAGAGCCGGCGGCGCGGCGGGGTGGAGCCGAAATCCCCCCCCCCCAACACACGCTCCCAGGGAGACGCTCCTTCAGACCCCGCGTGTTTGCCTCCCGCCCAGACGGCGCGTCCAGCTGGGCCTGGAAACACCTTTCCGGAAAAGCCGCCAAATGTTTTACATCATCTTCTGGAGAAGCCAAGACACACCTCTGCTGCCATCCGGGCTGGCCGGTGGCCTCGCCTGCCGCCGGAGCGGGACCCGCCGGAGCCGGCAGCATCTGTGCCAAGCTGATGTGCGCGGGTGAGAGCCCCCCGGCGCCGGAGCCAGCGGGCACGCAGCGCGCCACGGAGCAGGTCCTGACCCCCTCTCTGGTGCAGAACAACATGACAAACAAGAGATTTCCAGGGGAAAACGAGACACCGCGGTTTCCGCGTTGCAGGGGGGCTCGGTGCCCACGGCTCGGGGGGTTTCGGCGGCAGCGGGGGGGGATGCCACGCACCAGCTGTGCGGTGGGCAGCCGGAGAGCTCGCCGCTGGCTGTACGGGCCACAGCAGCGACGATACCCCAGAGCTCGGTGCTTTGCTCGCCAACACAACGTTTCCTCTCCCCACCCGGCAAAGAGGGTGAAACCCTGAGATAGATGGTGCCACCTACGAGTCACGTTAGGTTTCTAACTCTAATGCGACATCGGTCATTGGCTGGATGGCCGTGTCCAGAGAGTGGTGGTAAATGGAGTTAAATCCAGTTGGTGTCCAGTCACAAGTGGTGTCCCCCAGGGATCGGTGCTGGGGCCCGTTCTCTTTAATATCTTTATCAACGATCTGGATGAGGGGATCGAATGCACCCTCAGTAAGTTCGCAGACGACACTAAACTGGGGGGGCGTGTTGATCTGCTTGAGGGTAGATTGGCTCTGCAGAGGGATCTGGACAGGCTGGACAGATGGGCTGAGGCCAATGGTATGAGGTTCAACAGGGCCAAGTGTCGGGTCCTGCACTTGGGTCACAACAACCCCATGCAGCGCTACAGACTGGGGGCGGAGTGGCTCGAAAGCTGCCTGGCAGAAAAGGACCTGGGGGTGTTGGTGGACAACCGGCTGAGCATGAGCCAGCAGTGTGCCCAGGTGGCCAAGAAGGCCAACACCATCCTGGCCTGCATCAGGAATGGTGTGGTGAGCCGGACTAGGGAAGTCATCATCCCCCTGTACTCGGCACTGGTGAGGCCCCACCTCGAGTACTGTGTTCAGTTTTGGGCCCCTCACTACAAGAAGGACATTGAGGTGTTGGAGCGTGTCCAGAGAAGGGCTACAAAGCTGGTGAAGGGTCTGGAGGACAAACCTTATGAGGAACGACTGAGGGATCTGGGGTTGTTCAGCCTGGAGAAGAGGAGGCTGAGGGGAGACCTTATCACCCTCTACAACTACCTGAAAGGAGGTTTTAGAGAGATGGGAGCTGACCTCTTCTCCCTGGCGACAAGTGATAGGACGAGAGGAAACGGGTTCAAGTTATGTCAGGGCAGGTTTAGATTAGATGTTAGGAAGCATTTTTTCACCGAAAGGGTTATTAAACATTGGAATAAGCTGCCCAGAGAGGTGGTGGATTCACCATCCCTGGAGGTGTTTAAGAAAAGGGTAGATGAGGTGCTTAGGGACATGGTTTAGGAGTGGTGGTGTTTTTATCAGGGTAGGTTAATGGTTGGACTTGATGATCTTAAAGGTCCCTTCCAACCTCACTGATTCTATGATTCTATGACATTAGAAAGCAAAGGCTTAACGAACCGAGTGGCAGAGTCCACCCTGGGAGATATTAATACAACCGAGATGCCAAAACACATCAGAGGAACGCAAGCGACCGGTTTCGAGGCAGACGTCTCCCTTTGCCGGAAGCAGTAAGAGGCCGAGAAAAAAAAAAAAAAAAAAACAACCAACCCCCCAAACTTTTGCTAGCTGGGTTAGAGAGCATATCTCCATCATCAGCGATTAGGAAGGAGCGGCCTCAAGGTGTTAACCACGGGGCAGGAGGAAGCAAAGGTTAACAGAGCCGCGACGCGAAGCCGATGACACACACGCAGGGAGGGGGTCAGGAGGGGGTGAGTCAGCCCCAGCGCGCTCCGCCGCAGCGACAGGCGGCCGACGCGGCTCTCTTTGTCCCTGCTCTGCTCCGCTGGCAATAAAGGCTGTTTTCCACGAGAGCTCTGCAGCCTGGGCGCGGGATGCCGGCCCCGCCACGGGGCTCGGAGACGCCGCTCGCAAGAAGAGGGGTTTCCCCCCGCAGCCTGCTGCTGCGCCGGCCCCGAGAGGGGCGGGGGGGGGCATCGGGTGCCGGCTGCGAACGCACAAATTGGCGAGATGTAAGAAATCCAGGCTAGAAAGACAGAGAGTCACCAGGCAGGAGGGTAATCACAAGGCTAAGCAGCGCCTTTGATAAATTCTGTGTTTTTTTTATCCTCCTAAATCCACCCCCCTCCACCTCCCGTGGGATTTTTGCCCCTCTAGCGTTCAGGATATAGGAAATTAGCCCTAAAAAACTGCCGTACGGGGATGCCTGACCGCAGGGGTACCCGATCCAGGAGTCGGGGGGGAAGATGCTGGTACCCGGGGGCAGGTCTAACCCAAAACACGCGTCCAAGGCGGGTGCTCCCAACCCGCTGGGGTTCCCGCACCCCAGCACGCCTCGCCACGGACATCAGAGCGTGGTACGAGCATGGGGGCGATGCTGGGAAGAAGCACAGGCGACCACGAGGCAGACACTGTCCCCGTGCTCAGCACTGGGAAAACGCAATTTAACAGCATCCACAGCCCTTCCTGGCTCCGGCACTGAGCGGCCGCGTCCCGGCGGGCTGCAGCCATCGCCAGGGCTGAGCGAGAGGGCCGGAAAGGAGGGAGGAAGCGTTCAGACAAGGCGTTTTTCAGCTTCTCCCTGCCCTTATATGGGCACCGGGCTGTGCAGGCAGGAGTCTGGCGGGCAGCGCTGGGCGGGGAGAGGGGACCTGCGACCACCGGCGGCCACGGAGGAATCCCGCTGGCAGCACGGGCTGCCCCGAGGGAGGCACGAATCCCTGCTCCGGCCACGCTCCGGCGTCCTGCTCCCTCGGAAACTCGAGTGCGGGTGACGCCGGGTGATAAGGAGGGACAGAAACGCGCGGTTGGGGTACGTCCCGAGGGCACACGAGCGGGGCTGGGAGCCACATGCCCACCCCCGTGGCTCTGCCTCGCGGCTGCCTTTCGCCCACAGGCTGCGTTAAGGAGCGGAGTGATGCAGACAGTGCTGTATCCACACCTCACCCCACCATACTACTACTAATAAAACGGGATCCACAATTAATTTTCCCAGAGGAATTGTCCCCTCCACGATAGGAAGGAGAGCGACAACGCCTCCATCCTCCTGTTATCCCGCGGGAGGCGGAGAACGGTCCTTCGCACGTTACAACCCATCGCAGGTCTCGGCTCACTGAACCCTCCCTGTGTCCCCGTCCCGACGTCGCCCACGGCAGCTCCCCGAGGGGACAGCCGCCGCGCTGCCGGAGGGACAGGAGACGGGCACCTGCCTCCCACGCCACGGGAGCCTCCACCCTCCGGCAGGAAGGGTTGCACCCAAAACCACCCGTTTTAAGAGCCTGAAAGAGAAGCCACAGGACGAGAAACCAGCAATTTTCTTGCCACACGTGGGCTGTAAGAGAAGGCTGCAGGCGTAAAAGCTGTCACTTCGAAGACTCATTTAGCCGCACACAAGACATCGTTATCCAGCATCTACCAGTGACCGGAACAGGAGACGCCTTCTCAGCAGACACAAATAGCGGAGGCATCGGCAGCGACATGAAACCGCTCCGGCTCGGCACGCAGCTGCCCCATGCCCACCAGCAGCGGCTCCGCTGAACCTTTGGCTTTCCCAGTCACGCCAGGGTGGACAGGCAGGGGTATTTTTGGTGGGAGGGAACACGGGATCAGCCTCCTCGGGGTCATCCATAAGGACAGCGGCTCTCCGGCCCCGCAGGAGCTCCGCTCCAGAGGAATGGGCAAAACTTGCTGGGGAGCATCACTCTCATTGCCAGGGAATGACCCTCCACCAGTGAGAAATCCCTCGCAGAGGAGACAGACCCAGCGCTCCCCCTTCTCCTACTGCTGCCCCCCCTTCTCCTACTGCTCTCCCAGCCACCGCTCCTCCAGAGGGAGACGCGCTCGGGGAAGCCTCACACCGAGGACCGACGGCTCGGCCGTGGCTGAGCTTGGCTGGCAAACGCACGCTCGAAGGCGAGATGCCACTGCCCACACAACCCTGATCTTACTCCACAAGGGATTTTACTCCCAGACCCACGTGCAGAACTCCGCCTGTCCCAGCCCTGTTAGCCAGGATGCACTTTTTAGGTGGCACTCAAACCGGCCAACAGTAGCGCAGGCGACCTCCTGCCACGCTGCCGTGGCTGCCAGCAAACCCTTCTCCGCCAGCCTTGCCCCGTCTCAGCTAACAGCTCCAGTTCATCCAGTTAATTAGCAAGACCGAACCCCGCTGCCTGCTCTGGAAGGGCTGAAGCGACCTATTCCCGTCCCCAGGGGTTTGCTCAGCTCCTGCAATTAGTGAGAAGGGATTGTCAATAACCCAGAGCGGCTGCTAGTGTTGTAGCTGGAGCGCTTGGAGCTTGGAGAAATACAAATGTTGGGCGCTTGGAAAATAGGAGACTCCCTTTGTAGGCAGAACAAAGGCAGAGAGGAATTAAGATCTTATCTGAAGTGTGTTTAGGATCTATCCCTCCCCAGGGCTTCAGGCGCTTCAGCCTGGCACCTTCCACCTGGTTCAGCTTCGACACCTCCCTCCCCCCCGCTCCTGCATCCCTCCTCCCGCATCCCTCCCCCCCCCTGCTCCCGCATCCCTGCTCCGGCATCCCTCCCCCCGCTCCCGCATCCCTCTCCCCACTCCCGCATCCCTCCCCGCCCCACATCCCTGCTCCGGCATCCCTCCCTCCTGCTCCCGCATCCCTGCTCCCGCATCCCTCCCCAGCCCCCCCTTCTCCCTCCCACTTGGAGAAGTCCTTCTCTGCAGCTCATCCCGGTGTGAAACCAGCACTGAAAAGGTGGGGTGCTGGTGTCTGGCAAACTGGAAGACCCTGCCCGGCACCCCAGCCCCTCTCCCGACATATTCTCTCACAGCCCTGTGCCACCCCAGCTCCAGCCCCCGAAGCCCGGGAGAGCACGGGGAGCCGGGCACGGCTGCTTCTCCCGCAGGGACAGCGGTCCTGCTGGCGGCTCGGTTGTAGCGACCAACTTCTGGAGGTGCAGCTTGAAAGAATAAAGACCCCCCCCCACCCGCCAGGCAGCTGGTTTTGCCTCCGGCCACCTCCCGCACCCCAACAGGAGCTGAAAGTCCCAACAGAAAAGCCCAGGCAGAGGAGCACGCTGCCTCCCCGGGGTCTCCTTTGATAAGCAACAGCTATCGAAGAGCCTGAATGCACTGTAAAATCAGTGCTGGAGACTCCAGACCATTCAGTGCAGCACGACCTCGATTGTTACCATGGAAAAGCGACCGTGTCCCCTTAACGGCTGTAGGAAACACAAAGCCAACCCCAGGCTGAGCTCGAGCTCGGAGCCTGAGCCAAGCGGCGCTTGTGCAAGCCCGGGAGCGCTTGGGCAACTTGCTCCGAGGAAGAGACCTTACAAAAGGGGAGGTTTCAAAACTCGGCGCCGACTGCACAGGCACCACCAGCTCCATCTCACAGGTGAGGTCCTGAGGTTCCTCCTCCTCCTCCAGCGGGATGCGTTCCCAGGCAGTCTGCCTCTCAGCTCCCAGGCTAACGGGAGGAGGAGGAGGAGGAGGGAAGGTCACAGCCTCTTTCGCAGCACAGCAGGGAGAGGAGCGCGCTGATCCCGAGAAATGACTGCTCACCCTGAAAAGGCGACGGCAAACCCCGTGCCGTCCTCCCTCTGCCCAGCACCAGCGCTGCCACAACGCTGAGCTAAGCCAACGTGCCTCTGCTGACAACCCTCCGGGCAGGATTTCTGCCCCTTTTCAAAGGGAAAGCGAAATTAAATAGATTCCCCGAACAGTTGCCACATCCTGTGCCCTCCTGAGACGCTGACTCAAGCCAAAAATTGCCGCTGGATGCTTTTGCTTCCCAGCGCAGCGCAGTCTGAGCACACGTCTGCAGTTCTGCGACATGGAAGCTCACAACAACGGTCCAGGGCGCCACCTCGGATGCTCCAACACAGGCTCTCAGCAGAGCAAAGCCCCGCACAGAAGGGTCGCCCACCGAAGCTGCCCGTTTCCGTGCCAGCCTTGCCCTCCCGCCTGTCTCCCTGCAAAACTGATGCTCGCGTTTCTGTTCTCGGTGTCTGGGAGTAAGAGACGGAAACCAGGCACCGCTCCTTGGCCCACCCAAGGGACCAGTTCCCACCACCATCACCGGGAGTTACGGGTGCGAGAACCCGGCCGGCAGCCCTGCGCCAAGGCTGGCGACTTCTGCTGATCCAGGGACACCCTCAGGGTATAGAACGGGACGTGTCTGGACAACACCCTTCTCAAACAGGCTCCGCTCTTCCCACCAGAGAAAGAAACCCTTATCTGTGCCAGTCCTTATCCCTCCTATCTGTTTATTTCCGCTTGCCAGAGCTTTCAAGCCCTACAAGATTGGGGTTTACCTGAAATACCCGCCTAGAGAGTCAGCGCCTCTCCGGATGAGGCCGTTTGCCGTTCCACCTCATTGTGTCGCTGGATGGGAGCCGGGAAAAGATGGAACTGGCGGAAGGCATGGGCAGCAGTGCCTGCCGGACCCTTCCCACCTCCGGACCCTTCCCACCTCCGGACCCTTCCCACCTCCGGGAGGTCACAGCAGCCACGGATGAAGGGAAGGGCAAACACAGCCGAGATGGGCGAGACCCGAGAGGAGGGACACACACCCCAAACCCGCCTCTCCCTCCTCTGCGCGAGGGTGTAGGAAAGCACCGGAGGAGCCCGGCAGAACGTTGGGCGATGGGGGGAAAGTACGGCGGCCCCGGGGCGAGGAGGGAGCCGGGCGCTCACCTGGCTCTGAAGCTCGCTCTGCTGCTTTAGGCGCAGGTTCTCGGGAGTGTCTGCCACCATGGTGAAGGACTGCTTCGGGTAGTGTCTGGGGAGAGAAGGGAGAGACCATCAGGCACAATATCCCTACAGACCGCGGCGGCGCTCACCGCCCTTTCCCGTCCACCCCGTGCCCAGGAGAGCCGAGCGCTCCGGTCCCGCTCCAGAGCGCCGCGGTGAGAGCAGCAGCAGCGGCACAATGGGCCGCAGACACACGGACACGCGGGTCCCGCAGCAGCCGTTTGGGGCGATGGGATCCCTCAACTGCGCACGCTCGCCTGCGCCCACCGCCTTCCCCAGCAGACCCACGCTTCTCGCTGGCTTCTCTCCCAATCTCGATATATTATCTTCATTTTTATCAAGAAAGGGGGAAGGGGAGGGGTTTTTCCCCCCCAGGGGACAAAGCCATTCAAGGTTCGCGCCTGATTTCTGGAGAGACCTTAACACATCTTCAATTTTTCACGAAGCAGTCCTCCGGGTAACATTAGTCCAAATAAACGCTGCGAACGCTCTGGTTTACGCTGACTGTGCCCGTTTCACTGTTCCGGCTGCGCAGGGCCGGAGGGGAGCCGGGCGGTTTTACCGGCTTATTTTACTGAAGTTTCAGCCACACCAGCCTCACGTTACGGTTTCCTGGTACAGCAGAATATCACGGCCCTGGCACAAACCACGCCAGCGTAACCATGCCTGTCCTGGGGCATGGGCTGCTCTGCTCATCCGCACCCGTTCAACGTGTCCAGTGAGACCTCAGGACATGGCTGAGAGGGGAGTGCCAAGCGGGAGACCTCCGTTGCGGCGTGGCCACAAGCCAGCAGCTGTTACGCTGAAGAGCTGTTCTACAGCAGTTTCTGAACGCGCGGGCAGCCTTTGCTACCGACAACGCGAATTAGCAGTTAGGGCAAACTCACGTACCGGCCGAAAGTAAATGCCTAACCCTAAAGCTGGAGGCTGCTCAAGCCCCGTCCAAGCAGAGGGGTGAACTTCACGCGGCCGTTCCCACCTCCAGGAGACAGGGAAAAGAGCAAAAGGCAAAATCACAGGGGAGGTTTGGGGTGCAAACGCCTCCAGCTGGGCTTGAGCAGACCCCCACGGCAGTTCCCACCGGACTCTCTCACGCCGCCGAGAAGTGGCAGGGTCAGTCCCAACGGCGCGGAGCTCTACCGCTCCGGTCCTGGTCCTTCACTCGGGGTCCCGCATCCGTCCCGCGTCACAGAGGATGCTCTCGCCCACGGCCAGAGCCGGTCCCGGCAGCCACCCTCGCCGCATCTGGAGGGCCACGCGCGCTGCGGAGGAAACTCTGAGCCAGAGGAAGGTTTGCAGCCTGCCCGGCGCTGGCAAAGCCCTCCATCCACAACGCTCCCCAGGAAAAAGCCCAGAGAGGAAACCTGACGCGGAACAGATGGGAAACGCTCTCATGGGACGGCAAAGAAACCGAAGACATCCCCCAGCAGCACTCCAGGTTCATAACGCAGACAGCGGAGAGCAAGAAGGGGAAAACCGCCTTTTGAAAGGGTCAGAGGTTTCCCTTTCACAAGAGTTGAAGTGGGACGCCCAAACTGGGTGGCAGAAGCAGACTGCAGGATTTTAGGAAAGTTACTGGCCGGTTGCAGGAGAGCGGGCGGGAGGCGCAGAGACAGCACCATCCCTGGGTCAGGCGGAACACGTGTGGGATGAGGGCAGCACGTCACGCTGCGGCTCGGTTTCAAATACAAGCGAGAACTTGGAAAAATCCCCTTGCCAAGCCACACAGTCCACCTGCCCTCTCGCTGCCGTCGCTCTTGGAAGAGGGGACCGGGGCCGAGCAGCGCACGAGAGCAGAGGTAGAGGGAACGGGCACAAACGTGACCATCAGCAGTTCCATCTCAGCCCGAGGAGGGACTTCTCTCCCGTGCGGGCGGCAGAGCACTGGCAGAGGGGAGGGGGGGAGTCTCCCCCTCTAGAGCCATTCCAAACCCGCCTGGAGGTGTCCTGTGCCACTGCTAGAGGTGCCCCTGCTCTGGCGGGGGGTGGCACTGGGGGGTTCCAGAGGGCCCTTCCCACCCAGACCGGTCTGGGATGCCGAGAACCGAGTGCAGCTCCTCGCAGAGGACTCGAGGAGGTCTCGCTCACTCCTGGGGACCTGCAGCCCTCGAGCACGGCGCTGACCCCAGCTGCAGGGCTGGCACAGACTCCGCAGCCTCCAGTTCCCACCTCTCCATCCGTACAGCCCAACCGGCGGCTGAACCAAGCTCTCACCTGGCAGCGACGCAGCAAACCACGGGACAGCCGCAACCCCTGTCCCTTCCCAGACCACATGAAACACGTCCTGGTGGGTCCTGAGAGGCTGCGCCTGGGGAGCTCGCGCGCTCCGGCATTAGCAACTATCTATTTACAGAATCGGCATTAGCACCTCTGCCCGAGGCTGATCGAAGTGCGGTCAAATATGGGTAAAGGAGCAGAAAGGCAGCTGCTCGTGGAGGAGCCGGGAGGAAAGCTGCTGCCTCGGAGCAGCGCTGCGGGAGCGGGACAGCAGCGGACCGGCAACCACAGACCTGCAAGAGCAGCACATACCTCGGTAAAGCAGCAGTGCAGGAAACTCGAGAATAAAAATAGCTGCCTCAGCCTCACTGAAAAAAAATACAAAGAACCCCCCCCCCCCCCCCCGCTACACACACAGAAACCAAACAATGCAGATGTGGTTTGCAGAAAGGGGAAAAGGCAACTCAGCAAGCGGCAGCTCGCTGCCTGCTCCCAGCCCCAGCCCCGCGACGCACGGCATGGCGCGGCAGGGGAACCCACCCCCAGCCCGACTGCCAAAAAAAAAAAAAGTACACCACCGCCTCCACCACCTCCTCCCAGCTCCAGGTCTTGTCCTGCTGCCACGTCCCATCGCCACCACCCCACCTGCCCACTGCTCTGGGGGTGGTGGGAGTCACCAGCGGGCTCCCCGAGGGGTGGGAAATGAAATGCTCTGCCCACCCCAGCACACGCGAGGACAGCCATCCCGTGAGCATCCATCGGGGACCGGGCACCAGGCCCCCGGCAGCCCTCAGCCTTCCCCAGCGCGTTGGGGAGCACAGAGGGGACAGCGGTACCCACACAAAATAAGCCGAAATGAACCCTCCATGCCCCCCCCCTCGACATCCAGCAATAAGATCGGAAAGGACAAGAATCAGTTTTACGCAAACAACAGATCACCAACTGCTCGAAGGGTATGGTTTAATCTCTGTTTAGATTAATCTGATTAGGGGGGATATAACAACGCGAGCTCAGGCTCCCTTCCCCGCTACCTTCGGGCACCGGGACTCAATATCAAGGCAGATATTCCACCGAGAGCTACTGCCCGCGGCTTGATGCAGAGGAATTCCTGCGTTGAGACTCCAATAACGATAAAATCTCATTCTCCGGGAGGGCCCTGCGCTCCCCAGGAACGGCGGACGCCGGGCGGACACCGGGTGTGGGTTTACCGTTTCTTGAAGCGCTCTGGACATCGGGGGCAGTCGGTGCCGCTGGCGTGGGGGGGTCTGGGTCGGCGCTACCCTGACTCACCGCTCTGCCTTTTGTCACCGCGAAGGTGACAAAACCCATTCGTGGTGGCCAGGACAGCGCGTGCAAAAGGAGTCTGCACTGGACAGCTCTTGCTCAAGGGGTGCTGCACCTCCGCCGCTCGCGGGGGTGAATCCTCTTCCCCCTTCTCACGGGGCGCCACAGTGATGGGGAGTGTGGTACCCGCTGGGCAGAGACGGGAGCGAACGCCATCGGCAGGAGATGGGCAGTTCTTTCGTCCAAACCCCGGGGCCATCAGGCAGCTGCCGGGGGAGCTGGAGCTTAATTAAGGGTAGTGCTAATCCAGTAAGTGCACCTCCTCAGCTTACAGGGGCACCAGAGGACACTCCTCGGACTCGTCTCTTGTTTTACCCGAGTTACCGCTCACATCCTGCAGCCCCTTCCTGAGTTTCTTGGAAGTCACCGCCTGACTCGTCCCAAGGTCAAAGAAAACAAAGCCACCTTTGATGTACAAACAGCTCAAACCCCAAAAGTCGTCTGTTCCCCCCCCCCCTCCCCCAAGACCGCTAATTCTCCGTTTGCAGATCAGGTCAGGATGGCAACAGGCTGTGCAGAGCAGCCCCAGACCTGCCGCGGGGACGGGAACGGAGCTCTGTCCCCGTCCCACGAGGAGGGCCACGCGCCATCACCACCACCTTTTTACCAATCCAGAGGATTTTTCCCGCTGCTCAGCAGCGGCTTTTACAGAGAGCCCCAATTTTAAGAGCCCCGTCCCCCGGAGGGCGCAGGGACGGAGGGGGGCGCGCAGCCCCGGGCTGGCAGCAAAGCCGCAGGGAGACAGACGGTTCCCGTGAAGGGCAAATGCAATTTTTAAGTGATGCGCAGCACCAGCCGGAGCCGCGTTTACGGCTCAGTCATGGCCCAGGAGCTGCCGTACTATCTGCGGGTGCTGCCAGCCGAAATCATCGCATTGCCATGGCAACCGCATCCCATGCCCCGGGCATGCTAATAACGCTTGGGAGAAGACGAGTCCCCAGCAGCAGCAGCCGCTGGATGCGGGGATGGGGAGGGGGGGGAGCCCCAATCACCGCGAGGGCTGGACACGGAGAAATTCAGCCCCGCGGAGCTCAGAGAAACCGAAAAGCCATGGATGCAGGGGGAAAAAAAAAAAAATAAAATCAAAAGTAATCTGAAGGGCAGCTAAGAGCACTGCTTCTTGCATTTATGGGAACACCGCGGCCGCAGCCTGGCCAGGGAGAGGAAGAGATCGCCATAGCCCGCACAGACGAAGCTAGAATTAGGTTTCCGCTTCTGTGAGATATTGAGGAAACCTCCCGAGGGTTTGAGGCAGCTTTTAACTCAGCCTCGAGCCCCTGCAGGCTGCCGTTCGCAGGCGGGAGTAATCCGTCCGTCTGCGCTCGGCGTAGGACGAAAGGCGCAAGGCGAGTGTCTTCCCCTAAGATTAGGCATCGTTTTTCTCCCCAGCTGGCGAGATCTGCCCCAGAGAGGGGCGGCGTCTCAGTCCTCGGGGAATTTCAGGCCGGGGGTGCCCGACTGCAGCAGCAGCGACAGCCCCCCCCCCACCGCCTCCAGCGCCTCCCCCTGCCCAGGCAGCGCAGACGCCCGGACCCCTGCCCCGCACACCGGCGAGGGGAAAACCATCTCCTCTGCATGAGCATCAGCCACAGCAATAGTCAGCAATAAATTAAATCTTAACGAGAAGGCAGCGAGTGAACTGCCTTGGGTTGGGAGCGCGGGAGGCAGCCTGTGCGTGGGAACGGGGCGCCCGCGGCGAGGACGGGCTCGTCCCTCCCCGCGTGGGGTGGTCTCGCGGCGGAGCAGACCCGGTTCTCCCCTTTCTCAGCCTCAAAAGCCGCGGATGGAAGCGGAGCTGTGGGTCCTCACCGCCCTCCCCCAGCCGGCACCGTAAATAGGTCTTGGCTGGGGAAGAAGGGAAGGGGGAGGGTGTGTGTTGCCCAACCTGCCCGGCTCTTTCAGAAGCAGCGTGAGCGACACACGCCAAAACCACCCCTGCAATTACCGAACAGCCGCCCTCGCCAACAGGCACCAGAGCCCAAGGCTTCCACAGCTGGAACCAGCAGGAATTTCGGCGCCCACCGCAGCAGCATCCCCGCAGCACCGAGCCTGAGGTCCGCGGAGGAAGAGGCTTTCTGGCGGCCGCTGCGGGAGCCGTCACGCTGCATCCCGCCTGGCCACCGCCAGCGGGTCCCCGGCCAGCGTCACACTCGCGCACTCCCCTAAGACGCGCGCACCCTCCCCGCTGCCCTTCGCTCCCTCCCTCTGCTGCAGAAACACTCGTTTCCTAAGTCAGTGCAACAGGTAGAGGACCACGCAGGGAATAAAAGTCACGTTAAGGGGAGATGGAGCCCTGAAGGGCCGTTTGGAAACCCCTCCGGGCTCCCACGGCTTCAGGCACAAGCAGCGGAGAAGACAAACGGGGGGAAGCGGCTCCAAACCATCCCTCTTCTGACAAACTGCAAGGAAATAATTAGTCCCACGCACCCTTGGATGTGACATTTGTGTAAAGTCTGCTGCTAAGTAATAGCTATTCAGGCAAAACCAGTAACCTTTCAAGAACAAATGGGAGCCAGGGAAAAAAAAAAAAAACCCAAACAAAAACCACAGCGGTGCGAGCTGCCCGCAGGGAGGTGCCCCTGGTTCACGTCCCTGGGTGATGCTACAACAAGGTCCAAACGCTTTGCTCGTGCGTTGGTAGGAGCATCACAGTGTTTTCCCCCGCCTGAGCGTACGGGGATGCAGGCGGGTGACGCGGGAAGGCAGCCGCGTTTCGGTGGGTCTCGGGGACCCACCCGGTGGTCCACGGCTTTGGCGATGCTGCGGCAGCCGAGGAGGGTGCAGAGCCCAGGCGGGTGGGTGCACGCCGAGCCCTCGGCATCCCCGCGAGCTGCTCCATCAGCCAGGCAGACAGGGATTATTTTAATGACCGACGGAGAGGAGCCCGCCGGTCTGGAGGGCAGAGCCGCCAGACGGCCGGGGGATCGGCCTCGCGCTTCGGGGTCTCTCCTCGCAGCCGCTGCTGGCACCCGTCCTCCTCCTGATTAGAGTCGAACAAATGGCACAGGCGGGATCCCTCCCCCTGCCCCAGCCCCCGCCGCGGGGGGCTGCTGTCAGATTAAGCGAAGCGGCACGCGAGTATGTGGGGCAGAGGGACACGTGATGGAGCGAAGGCTCGGCGGCGGCATCGCATCCTTGCCCGGGGCTGGCAGAAGGAAAAAATACCCCCCTTTAATCTGCAGCTCCGCAGGACCTCGGGGGATTACACCCGTCAGGGGAGATGCTGAGAAAAGCCACCCCGGATTTCACACGCTGCAGAAAGTAATGGAACAGCCGGCTAAGGCGAGGAGGAGGAAGAGGAGGAGGAGGAGGGCGATGGCAGAGGCAGCCCCGCTGGCAGAGGTCCCCCCTCCCTGGGGACAGACAGCCCCAGCGGTTCGGTCGCTGCGCCGCAGCAGTACCTCCAGCCCGGCAGAAGCCATCCACGGAGCGGGCGGCTGCTCGCCAGCCTTGAAAAACCCATAAAAAAAACCCCAGTGCGCACAGTTCCTCCAAAAAAAGGAGCTTTACAGCCCACAAGATGACCCTGCGTCCGAGCCCTCGGCCAGATACCCCAGTGAGGCCACACTGGTCCCGCCACGGATGAGGCTTTTTTTGTTGCACGGCTAAATCAGGTCAATGGAGTCTCCTCCAGCCAGCCAGAGCCCGTCCAGCTCCCGCATTAGGAGTTGTCCGAGTGCGGCAATAGTGAGACAGATGAAAGTTCACCCCCGCTGCTCGCGGGGTGAGGATCTGTGCGTCTCCCAGCCCTTCCCCAGCAGCTCTGCCTTCTCCCCAGCATCACTACGGACACCCTCGCGCAGCCACGGCAGAAAGAGCTCCGCTGGTTCGCTTCAGGAGCCACCAGCAATAGCTGCGTGGCCAAAGGCAAGGCTAAGGCGGGATGCTCCTCCAGCAGGGACGTTAGAAAGCAAACCCAGACCCTCCTCCCGTATACTGACCACATTCAGCCCCACACCAGCATCTCGGCACCAGCTCCCTCACGACCCGTAAGTTAGACAAGACCCAGCAGCGTTTTCACCTTCCCAGACCCAGAGCAGCAGCACAAAGGCTGCGACAGCATCTCAACTCCTGACCGACGTGACCCTCCAATCACTCGCAACCCCATCATGTCCCAGTCCGGCCCTAAAAGCAGGTTTTGCCCTCAAGAGGTGCCTTCCTGGGAAGCTGAGTTAAGCGCCAGCGCTTGAACTTCTGCTGTCGGAGCTTTGCACGAGCTGGAAACAGAGCTGAGCTTCTCCAATAAAGAGACTGGTGGGACCCATCTGTAAAATCTCATTCAAGTGCATCATGGCACCATCCAGCTGTTGTACAAGGCGACAACCGATGCCGGTCCGTCAGCTACGGGACCCAGACTTGGCATCTTCAGCACGACTCAAACACACGGCTGTTCCCACGGCAAGGCTAGATCGCACCCCGGATCACGTGCGAGATGACTGAGCGGGCAGAAGAGCCTCTCTAGCTCAACGCGTTGCCTGTACTCAATACAGGCGGCTCTAAAGCGACTGCTTTTGGCAGACTTGTCCGGCAAGCAGCGGCGCAGACTTTAGCGCGGGATGCAAATACACCGTTGTTCCCTTCCCCACCCACAAACCTGCACCTCCGGGAGGTGACAGTCACCTCTGTGCAGCTGCAACGAGGGCTTCGGGAAAGAAGAGTTAAACAAAGGAAGCAATAGGCTCTGCTCTGCCAAAAGGCTCTCAAGTTCACATCCTGCTTTTCAAAGAGTTGCTGATTCTTGGGGACAAGCTTAAAAAAAATAAACTGGGTTTTTTGGGGGGGGTTGTGGTGTTTTTTTTGTTGTTGTTTTTGGGTTTTAACAATAAAAGCAGCACCACGCCGCTTTGCAGAGGGTTTGCGAACTCCCTACTCCAAAACGAGCGGGCTGCGGAGAGAGATCTTCGGTTCCTCCCAGCATTTGCAGGGAGAGGCTGCCAAAATGGCTGGGCCAGCCCTCCACGTGTGCAGCTGCTGCCTTCTCCCAGCATCTGCTCGCAGCCCGCCTCCGCCCCAAAAACAAAACTGGCTTTGCATAACGTAACTCAGAGCACAACTTTGTAGGACACCCGTTTTCTCAAAGACTCTCCCATCGCCCACCCAGCGCACCGGCGCCAGGCTAGCACAGGGCTGGAGGAGGCAGGAGACGCGGAACGTGGGGCCGGACCCACAGATGCTTTGGGTTGTGCACACACAGGGGCATCACTGGCTTAAACCATCTCCAGCCACAGAGAAGAGGGAACCACCACGGATGGGGTGGAGGAGGGCAGCAGAGGATCCTGCAGGAGGATTTGGGATTTCCAGGAGGAAGAGCATCAGCTGTGAGAGGTCTCCCCATCAAACCCTGATATATGGAGAGCACTCAGAGCGAGTCATCCCCAAATACTTTGGAAACCAGAGGCTCCACCCCAAAGAGGATTCGTTAACATTCGCAGCCTTCCAACCATTAAATCACAGCATTACTCAGGAGAACTTTCCCACACGCCGTATCCCCTCTGCCCCACAGACGATGGGTCAGTGAGCCCTTCCCCACACGCAGAGGTGAAGCGGAGGTACCCTGTGCCCCCCCCCCCCCCCCCCCCCCAGCTCCTCAAAGCCACGTGCGCTGGGGGTCCGTGTCCCCCCCCCCAGCAGCATACGGGGACGGCAGCTTTCACTGACGCCACGACAAACAGCAGAGTCTGTTGGGAGCTCCGCGGCACGCAAAGTGTGCGCACCAAGACAGAGAGGCAGTTCTTCTCATCCAGAAACCCGGCACAAATAAAAGCACGGGATAAACACCTGGACTCCATCCCAGCGGCACAGTTGTTCCTCTTTCCCTTCCTGCCCCCCCCCACGCCCCCCCAAACTTGGAAGATCGCTTTATTAACGTAGTAGGCTGCTACCAGATGGAGCGGGGAGGGATGCCAAGAACAGATCACTGGCTCCTTGCGAAGCTCAGAGCCGCTCACTAACTTTTTCCAAGCAAGGAGTTAGCCCAGAGGTATTGGGCCGCTTGCTCCGCATGGAAAGGCAAGGATATAAACGGCGAGAAATCTGCCGGGGAGGTTTTTGGGCTCATCACCAGGAATTAAAGGTTTTACAGCTCCCGTTCAGAGCGGCCGTGCCGCAGTAAGGCGAGGTGCTGGGGCTAGGTAAGGCAGGGAAGAGGAATGTCAGCCCCGAGATCCCGATTTCCCAGGACACATCCCGCGGGACATATCGGCACGGCACGCACGCCACCGCCGCGCCGGGTGTGGTGTCTCTGCAAAGAGCTCCTTGAGGGAAAGCTGAAGTCACGCAAGTACGGCAGATGGAGGGAGTGGGGACCCTGCTGACACACCTACGTAAGATATTTCTGGCAGGCTTGCTTAGCCTTTAGCCCCTTTTTGGGGAAGAAAGGAGAGAAAAAAAAAAATAAAATAAATGGCAGTTTAGGGGATGTGGAGACGCAGCAGCACCGCGATTTCCTTCTGCTCTGGGATGGTGCAGCAGCTACAGCCAAGGTGAGCAGAGGGTCTCGGTGGGCAGCAGCATCTCCTGCCCGCTCAGACAAAGGATGCTGCGCGTCAGGCCAGGCTGCCTCGCCTCGCAGAGGGGAGGAGGGACTGCGGAGCAAGTAGGCCATTAACCTCCTGCCAGCCAGGCTGCAGCAGGAAGGAAAAAAAAAAAATAATAAAGAAGATATAATAATCCAGCGCCATGGGGTGTGCAGGCAGCAGAGACAGCCCCTCCGACCAGCGCTGCGGCGGCAGGGGATGCACACGCAGCCAGGGCTTTCCAAACACAGCTGCATCCAGCAGGGAAAGGGCTCCAGCGCGAGTTTAGGCAAACCCATGGCTGCGAGGCAAAGCCGAGCCGCGGGTCCCGTCTGGGTGTCCTCAAGGGAGCGGAGCAGAACAGCCCTGTAGCCAAGAGAGGCAGAAAAGGAGCCTCTCGCCCAGGACGCTGCTCCTTCTCCCCACCTCGGCGCAGCGTTCGCCGGCGCCTCTCCGCGTTTCAAGCGGCAGCGCTGCCCGGGGATGTCTCTGGAGATGTTTCCGGCTCCCCAGACCGAATATACAGCTGGGAACCCACAGGCAGGATTTTTCAAGGCACAGATTTGTGCCGCACACTGAGCCACCGCCGAGGCAAAGCACGGAGCTGAAGGAGGGGGATCAGAGCCCCACTGCTGCGGGTACCACCTCCGTTTGGGACCCCCGTCCCCGCTGCCCAGCATCGGCCCTGGCAGCTGCAGCACACAGCTCTGTCATCCCTCCCGCAAGAAATTAAAGCCCATATGTAACGCATTATTTGGGAGCAGCCGCTGGTCCCCTTGAGCTCACACAGCGTCCCTTCACCTGCAGGATGTTCCCCTGCATATTGCCCTTCCTCCACTTCCACCTCTCCCAGTTCAAAGCGCTCACGTAAAGAGATGAGCCCAGCCTTGAATCCCGCTCCCAGCAAGCGACCAGTCACCCCAGTACCCAGCTGAAGTAAAAAAAAGAGGAACGGTGGGGAGGGTGGAGGCGGTCACGTCTGCCACCACAGCACGTTCCCAACGCCGACGGGCATCGGGAGGGCAGAGCTCAACCAGCCACCGGCTCGAAAGGCTTCACGCAGATTTATTGCTGGGGCAGTGTCAGAGCGGGAGGAAGCCCAACCCTCTTCCTCCTGCTCTCTTGAAGAAAGAAACTCAGGAATTTGGCAGAAGGCCACGGCTCGAACAGAGGAGACCCTGTGCTAAGGCATGTTCAGAAAAGCAGCCTCTTCCCTGCCAGGGTAAACGTTGCTTTTCCACCCCCTTCTCGGGGGACAGATGTTGCCCCTCCGCTCCCGACACCGGCAAAAGCTCTTCGGGAAGGGGGTGGGCATCTTCAGGGTGTCCTTTGCCAGACACACTCACCTCACCTGGACTCCAGGGGCACCAGCTGAGAAGGAACCAAACCCTGGTCCTCCGGTGGCACCTTCCCTTCGCCCCGGGTCGGGGTCCACATGGGGTCCCACACAGCCTCCACCGGCAAACGAGGGGCCGGCAGTTGCCACAGGCGGTTCTCAGCTGCTCTCACGCCACTTTGCGTGGCCAGGCAAAGCGGGAAGAACATTTAATGATGGTTTCTGTGCACAGTTTGAACATCCCGGGCTGCCCCGGGTCAGCGGCGAGGCAGATGCTGCCTCTCCTCCAGGGAGGCTGTGAAAGGGTTAAGACAGCAAAGCAGCATCAAAGGCAGCTCTCAGCAGAGGGGGTTGAGAAACTGAGATGGGTCGAGGTTGCGCAGACTCCTTGGAATCTCAGGAATTTCCCATTATTATCCCATTTCCCTTCTAGCAGCCTGGAGGGAGAGAGCACAAGAAGAGGACCATCCCTCCGGTGGGCACAGCCCCCGGGCAAGGCTCTGCCAGGGCTGGTGCCAGGGTGCCCGCCGTCCAGAGAAGAAGCCTTTGGTTCAGGGCACTAAGAGGAGCTCTGGGTCTCCTCTCTCGCAGCTCTCTCCAAACGCAGGACCCGAGCTCACAGGTCCCGGGCTCGCTGGACCACCGTCGCGGCAGGTTGAGAGACCGGCACAGTCCACAAACAGGTATCCCCTCGCCAACGCTCCTCCCTGCCTCACTCCACAGGTTTCCCCCTCATACTACTCCAGGAAGGTCCCAGTTCCACCTCAGAAGCTGCAGCTCTAATAGCGCTGTCGGCCCCCGTATAACCAGACAACCGAGAGCTCTTTGCCACGCTCCACACGATGGCCACCCCGTGTGTCAGGCGAGACCCCGAGACACTAGCCAAGACCCGAATGCCACAAGTCTCACCCCAGTTCAACAGAAGCTTTTATCATGACTTGTCCAAGGTTGTCATCATCAACACCAGCAACAACCAGCCTATGGAGGAGCCAAGGAGCGGGGAGGTTTTGCTGAGGCACCACATGGCTGATGGTCTCACCATGGCTGATGGTCTCACCGCTTCTCCTTCCTACTCCTCTCAGACATTAATAGGGTAATTCCCATCTTACAAGGGTGTTGTCCGGATTAATGTTTTTAAAGTACCCTGCGAACGGCCCACACCGTACAAGTGCTAAGTAGCATTATGTTATCTATTTCTCCTTCTAAGAACTGTTAATGTATAAGCAGCAGCTGCAAAAGTCTTCTTGCAAAGCCGCTTTACAGACATTAAGAAACACGTCAGGTACATCGAGCTCAGTGCTGCCCTACGGGCTGAGCAGGGACCAGTGTCCACAGCCCTCCGCGCGCCGCTGTTGCCTAATTAAGGGTCCTTCTTAGTAAGAATTAAGAAGAAAAACGGGGGGGGCGATGAACATCCACCATTCGGACGTGGCCCGAAAGACGCAGGAAGGCGCGTTTATGTGCGGCACAGGCAGCAGCTCCGGTTGTACCCCACTCCGCCTGCGCCCCCCCCACGCTGCTCGGGGAGAAGGGTCGCACTGTTCAAGCTGTATTTACCTTCAGGTGCGTTTACCTTCGTAACACCCCGGGCAAGTGCCTGGAGATCGGGGTGGCCCTTGGCCACCAGCCCAGGCTGCAGCGAGACCCGTGTCCCTCACTGCCTCGCACCCCCACTTCCCAAAGGGCATTTCTCCTCTCCCCAAACACCCACATGCAGTTGGGGCGGTACAAACACCTTTTTATTTCCCCTTCTTTAAGGGGATATAGATTAAGATCAGCTCCATGTAAACGCCTGCCCGAATTTGAATTTTAGTCCCTTTTTGCCTCCCCGAGCTGGCGAGCAGCCACCAGCTGGCATTTCAGCCTGGAAAACGCTGGTTTATTACCGGCGTTAATTGGCCGGTGTGACCCCTCCTGCCAGGGCTTCACGTGCACCCCCGGAAAATGCCGCGGAGCAGTGGGGAAAGACAGTTTCTGCGGAGTTCGGGGTTCCCCCCAACTCTCGTTTCAGGGTGGGAGGAGCGGTGCTCGGGAAGGAGGAGGGTCCAGCAAACCCCACAGCACCCCCCAGGCCCGGCGCTTTCCCGGTGGCAGCGGAGACTTACGCATTGCAGTACGGCTTCTTCTCGTAGCCCTTGTAGTTTTTCATGTTTAGGGTCATCTTGCAGGTCTCGCAGTGGAAACATGCTTTATGCCAGAACTGGAAACAGAGACAAGAGAGTCGTTAACACGAGTGACTGCCAAAACAGGGCCACGTCCCACTAGAACCGCACAACTCCAACGCGCGGCTCCTCCAGCCTCGAGATGTCCGTGACGGCATCCATGACCCCTGCAAAGCCCAGGGGACAGGCAATATTCTTCCTAGTTTAGGATACAAATAAATCCCCCCCAACGCCTCTTATCTCAAGAGAGCAGCGACGTTTGTGACCTGCGTTAGAGGAGCACCTTGCTGCCTCGTCTCCGGGCCAGGAATTCGCTTGGCTCAGCCAAATGCGGGACAGGAGAAGACTCCTACTATGAAGGAGGTACGACACAAAGCCCCGAGAGCAGCGGGACCATCCGCAGAGTTCACAGCTGCGGTTTGCAGCCTTCAAAGTTGCTGCTCTAGGGGTTTTTTGCTGATGTTAGCCAGGAGATAGCCAGAAGAGCAGGTCAGGTGAGGCTGCGGAGACATGGAGCCAAGGAAACACAGACAGAGAAGAAAAGGTTCTCCGGAGGAGCGGACAGTCCGACGGAGTCGGCTCCGCGGTCCTCATCGCAGATACCACCCTCCTGCCCGCGCCTTTGGTGGTTAATCCCCAACGCCACAAACCCCACAGCCCCAGAGGACGCGGGATCTCCCCAAGCACACCTCAGCCCCCTCTCCCCATGGTGGGGCTGCCAAGAGCTACGCCTGCTCTCGCCAGGGCTGCGGCCTGACACGGCGCGGGGGAGACGGCAAGGAGAAGGGGAGCCGCCAGCCTGACCCTTTGGTGAAGGCAGGTTTTTTTGCCTCCTCTCCCCCACACCTCCTGCACCAGCAGCCGCTGGCGGACCCCGCAGCCCACCCGAGGTCTGGGACCCCAACGCAGCTCTACAGCAGCGCGGTGCTGCCTTTGACCAGTGGGGCACACACAGGCTCAAGGCTAACGACGTGCCCCCCCGGAAATTCAGTTCGCCACCGTACATTACGGGTTGCAACACCTGATGAGCTCTAGAGTAGTATTTTAAGGTTGGGGTTCTTTCAAGCTACTCTTGAAGAAACTATTCCCACTTGGCATTTACGTGACCCAAGTGGCTTTCGCAGCTGGAAGAAGCCCTACAAGAAAAGCTCAGAGCTGCTCCCAAACAACTCCACGCAGACCACGGGTGACACCCGGCCAGCCCCCAGGCCACCGGACCGCGAGTCCCCATGGCCACAGCTGCCAGAGGAAGCACGATGGATCCGGCGCGGCTGCTCAGGGACCGGACCAGCACCGCAGAAAGGGCTGTGCAGAGGCAGGAGGGACAAGAGGGCAAGCACAGCCCAGAGCAACACCTTCTCTCGCTCCAGGTAAGGCAGGGGGTTGCCCTTCCCGCTCAGCTGAGCCCCCCCCAAACCACCCAGCACATCCAGGGAAAAGCAGCAGCGGAAAACCACATTATCAGCTCGTAACACCAAACGGATTACGGTCAACGAGCCCACAGTGTGACACGGGGACTCGGAGCCAGGCACACATTGAGCACGCAATGAGCAAACCCAGGGAGAACCGCGGGCGGCTGTCACTACGATACCCACCCTTAAGCTTTAAAAAAAAAAAAAAGTCATTTCCACCACTGCACCTACCGGCAAGAGCCAAACCCAAACCCTCGTGCCACCTACCCCCAGGTACCACACCCCGGTGCACAAACACTGCCGCCGCGCTACCAGACGATGACTCAGCCCAGAAGGACAATTTGCCTCATTTCAGTTGCTCAGAGCAACATAATTTGTTCTTTTCCTCCAGTCATACGAGTTCCTCCAGAGCTCACCGCTAACAGTGAGGCAGGGGAGAGGGGGGCTTCTCGCTGCACCAGGCGCTGCTCTGGACCCGCACCCCCCTTCCCCTCCAGCCTGCGCAGGATTATTTCGCGCCCTCCCGCCTTCCAGACACTTTAAGGACAGACAGATCAACAGCCGAGTCCCGAGTTCTTCGGGCATCTTGAAAGTTGCAGCCTCTCGGTTGAGTTAGAGCCACATTAGAGGTAATTAACAGACCCCTCCGAGCTTGCCAGCCGTTCCCAGCGCTGTGCGTAAATACCAGGGATGCCGCTGCAAATACGTAGGGATGAACCGACGGCCAACGTGACTTCAGAGCCTCTTCCTCCCAGGAAGACTTCGGCTCCCCCGAGCCAAGGACTGTCCGGCACGGCCAGCGGTCCCCGTGCCCACGGCAGCCGCCACGGCGAGCACAGCAGAAGGGACGCACTCAGGCGGCCCTCACCCCCCGCCAGAGAGCAATTATTGAACATTTTTGCCACAGTTTGCATTAAGCACCGCTCAGCAGAGGTGTTTCTGTCCTGCAGCTCTCACAAAGCGCTCTCTGCAGCCTGAGCGGGCAGCGGAGCCGCCCCGAGAGCGCGACCCCCATCCCTCCAAGCCTCGCTGCCCCTAAACTTCGTCTTACCGCCAGCCCCGGGAATCTAAACCGGCACACAAAGGAGGGCCGTGACACGGCGCTGACACGGGGGAACGACAGCTATGTAGGCTTCCAGTAACGCCGCCGCTCTCCCTCCAGCGCGGCTGCCGAGAAAGAGGACAAGTTTCAAATAGGTTTTCCGAGAAGCACGAACGCCTGCGCGTCTCGATTCCCAGCTGGAAGTGCTCGCAGCATCGGGAGGCGATCCCAGGTAGGACTGCCCGGCACAGCTCACCCCGGGTCCCCGCAGGATGTGCTCCAGCAGCAGCACGCTGCCGTCCAGGCTGTGGAGGCGCAGCCCGTGAAGCAACTTTGCCCCACAGCATCCCTCCGGCAAGCAAAGCCACCGCTCCTGGGGGCGAGCGCCGCATGGGACTCGAGGGTTAGAGGACAACACAGGGAGAGACTCCTTGGGCTGAAGGCAAATCCTTGATGGGGTTTAGTGTGCTGCAACAGCTAATTCTAACTTCTACTCATGTTCAAAAAAAAAAAAAAGTCACCTGACATCAGCTTTACGTGGGTTCAGCAGTTGCAGCTGCAACCACCAAACCCCACTGCAGCGCAGGAGATGTCACTTCCCCCGCGGAAGCCAACCACATCACCCAGCACCTCATCTGGGGAGCCGGGAGGGATGGGGGAAGGGAACGACACCCATTTCCCCAAGCCCCAGCAGGGCATTCGCCTTTTCGAGGTGACGGAGCGAGAGAAGTCCAGAGGCAAAGTCAGGGCCGGTGGAGTCTCACCCGAGCCGGAGCTGGCGGCAGCGGTCTCACTTCTCCAGCCGCCACGCTGCCCTGGGTGAAGCAGCAAGTTTTCCACGTTTGCTGTAAATCTGGGAAGGGAAACGGCCTTTCTTGATTTCACTACCAGGAGGAACCCGAGCGCAGCAGCTGCTCGGCAGCGCGGGCACCGTGAGCGTTAAAGGCAGCGCCACGCACGCTCCTCCTGCCAGAGGCCCTTCCTTATTGCCGCCCGCGGTTCCACTTCAGCCCTTGTGCAAACACCGCCAGCGCTGCCCTTTCGACTTTGCTCAGCCGTAGAGCGAAAACAGGGGGAGTGGACGGACACACAGGACACAGCCCCTTTCACAACACCGCACTTACCCGGCGCTTCTACGGGAAGCGCGTCGGCTCTTCCAGCCGCTGCCTCAACAGCCAGAAATCCCGGGAAAAATTCAGCTGGGGGGGGGGGGGGTTTGGTTGGGGGGGGAGCTGCTTGGTTAGGGGCTGCCACGCAGTAATTAGAGGTGAGTAATTAGAGCCAAAGCTAATAAGACCCCTCGAAGCAGGGGATGATGACCGCAGCCTCCCGCCTGCGCCCCGGCACACGCTCTCGGGACGCTGCCAGCTCAGAAGCAGCAGTGAACCCCCCCCCCCCCCCCGGCACTGGGGGGAAGCAACACGTCACCCCCTTCCCCTCCAGTTATCCCCAATTTGGACACTCCGCGACTACTCGGGGTCAGCACAGGCTGCGGGAGACGGAGCCGCTCCCCCACTCCCCACAAGCAGGAGGGTCTCCGGGAGCCCGAGTTCAGCTTCCAGCCGTTTCCATTTTAAGGGAAAAAAACATCATCTGTTAAAAATGCGAAGCAACAGGGTCTGCCGGGGCTCAGGAATGCCGCTGCCCCGATCCGCGCATTCTTCCAGTTACTTTTTTTAGTCCCCGCACTGGTCGCCCCGGAGGGCTGGGAAAGGGGGGAGGGGGGGGGGCTGGTTCTGAGGGGGATCCCACGGGAATCCTGCAGCGATGGGGATGGACCCGCCACCATCCCCCCCCCCCCCCCCCCCCCGCCCCAGCGCCGCCCCACGAAGTCTTCCGGGAACCTTTTTTATTTTATTTATATTGGGGAGGAAAAAAAAAAAAAATACTCAAAAAGGGAGAGTCAGCGCACCCGCGTTAGGGCGGGCGGCGCGGAGTAGAAAGACCGAGTTCTGGAACGGGGAAGTATCAATTGGGCTGGAAAATAAAAAAAAAAAAAAAGAAAAGGGGAAAAAAATAATAAAAAAAAAAGCTGGGCTAATGCAAACCAGCTGAAGCTCCCGGCGCCAGGGGAAGCGTTAACTGTTGCTTCCCATCGGCCTCCGCCGCCTTTTAATTATATATAAGGAAAAAAAAAAAAAAACAAAACCCGGATCGCTCCGGTGAAGGGCTCCCACCCGCCTCCCCCCGGTGCGGTACCGGGAGGTGCCGCCTCTCCGGTTCCCCCGCGGCTGGAAGGAACGTGGGTGGCGACCCCACGGCTCGGGGCGACCCCCCCCCTCCCGGGACCCTACCACTGGGGTGGGCAGCGTGGAGATACCCCACGGGGGAAGGGACAGAACCATCCCACCATCCCACCCAGGGGCAGCCCCACGGGAGACCTCGCAGAGCCGTGTCCCCCCCCCCCCCCCCCGGTTTTACGGGGGATCTCACCACCCCACGGGCGACCCCCCCCGCTCACCTTATCCAAGCAGTTCACCTTCTCGGTGGGATAGACGATCTTCCCACAGCGAGCGCAGTTGGGATTCATCTCTCGCGGGTGGGTGGGGGGAGAATAGATCTTTAGCAGCTCCCACCCGTGGCCACCGCTCGCCTCTGGGCCTCCGCCCGCGTCGCCGCGACCCTAAATAGGAAGGAAGAAGGGGGGGGGGGGGGGGGGGGGGGGGGGGGAGGAGGGAAAAGGGGGAGGGGCAGCGGGGGCGCGCGCGGGGGCGGGGCGCACACCCACGCGCGCGCGTGCACGCACACGTACAGCCTCCCACCCCCCCCCGTCTTCCCTCCCTCCCTCCCTCCCTCCCTCCTCCAAACCGGGCGGGTGCGCTCGTTTCCACCGCCCCCTCCTTCCACCGGTGGCACTTTGCACGCGCGCGCAGCCCCCGTTCCACGCGCGGACGCCGCGCACGCGGCGTCCGCGCGTGGAACGGGGGCTGCGCGCGCACGTGGAAGGGCTTCTAAGCGATCCCGCAGCCACCGCGATGGCCGACGGGGGTATAGCTCAGTGGTAGAGCATTTGACTGCAGATCAAGAGGTCCCCGGTTCAAATCCGGGTGCCCCCTAAAGGTGTAATGTCCGGTTTGTTTTTTTTGGTTTTTTTTCCTACTTTTATAATTTTAAGTGACGGCGATGACAACGTCACGCGGAGCGCGTGGTGAGGTCCGGCGCCGCGTGGGCTCGAGCTGCAAGAAATAACAACCTCGTTGTTATTATTATTATTATTATTTGTGGGAAATGGTCCACAAAGGTAGAGGGCAGAGATGGGGGCGAGGGAGCAACCTGGGGCTGCGCTTGCCGTGCAGTTTACCAAATCCAGTTCCCAATTAAAATTAATCTTCATGAATTAATTTAATTCCCAATTAAAATTTAATTTTTGTGGTAGCATTGTAGAATCCCAGGTTGGAAGGGATCTCAAGGATCGCCTGGTCCAACCTTTCTTGGTAAAAGCATGCTCCAGACTAGATGGCCCAGCACCCTGCCCAGATTAATCTTAAAAGTTTCCAATTTGGGGGAATCCACCGCTCCCCTGGGGAGATTATTCCAATGGCTGATTGTTCTCAGCGTGAAAAGTTTTCCTCTTGTGTCCAACCGCAATTTCCCCAGGAGCAACTTGTACCCGTTATCCCTCATCTTTCCCATGTGATTCCTTGTAAAAGGGGAGTCTCCATCTTCTTTGTAGCGTAATTTTATTGACATGCATCGACACAACCACGAGCAGAAGCACCTTCACCTCTGTGCAGCGGCCCCCAGCCCCATGGGGTAACGCAGACCCCCGGTTCATGTTGGTTCTTCCTAAGAGCGCACGACGTCCCTTCCACGGTGACGTGCAGTCAGTCAGGTGGGCAGCGTTGGCTCCCGTCGATTCGGGTTATTACATGACAAAAACCTCAGTAAGAACATTAATTCAATTTCTATCAGGAGATAACGACACCTTAATTCCCCCAATGCTGTCCTTTCCCGGAGCCTGTTACAAAAGAACAAGCCCCGGCAATCGCTGTGTGCAGGCAGGCTTTAATAAAGCACACCCACATCAAACGAGGCTGCGCTCGGCTCTCTTCCCTCTTATTCATTTCAGGATGCGGCTTAAAATTGGCTTCCTTCGTTTTATAAAGCAGCTTTATCTGATCCTCTCACAAAGGCGCCCACTCCTTCCCTTTCTGATCACCTCACCCAACGCTTCCCAGCCCCCCGAACCCGCCTCCCACCCTTTCCCGGCCCATCGCAGCTTAAAATAAGACGAGCTTTTCTGCTTATCCAGCTCTTTGGGATGTTGTGGGTGGTTTTTCCTCTCTTGGCTCAGGAGACGCTGCTGGGTGAGGGAGGCTCTTCGTCACCCAGACGTTTTGGGAGGGGATGCTTCCCACACACCACGGCTCAGCCTCCCCCCCGCCGCTGCTGCTGAGGGCACCGCTCTGCCAAGGGCCAGCGCCAGCTGCAGTTTTTCTTTCTCTTTTTCCTTTTCTTTTCATGAGCTGCATCATGGCCGGTGTCTGTCCCCACAGCATGGCCCGCGCTTTCCTCCTGGTGACTTTGCAGCGGGGTGGGTGTGAGCTGATGTCCTGGGACCCCCCTCGAGGAGATGTGCCGGGTTAGCGCCGTGTTACAACACATTTAGGTCATTACGCCAGACGATGCTTCAGTACTTGTCTCTCATTAGCTACAAACCACATGTTTACTGTTAGCGGTTGATTTTATAGCTGTGAAATGACAGGATACTTCTTTGCTTTATAAAGTTATTATCTTAAATACGTATTTCCCGTTATTTGCTTTCAAGCTGTCAAGATGCTTCTCAGCTCTACGCAGAGCGCTCAGAGAGTCGGGCAGATGAAATATGACAAGCAGCATCGCTTGTGCTTCTCGCCTGAAATTAGATTTGGGCGATCCCTGAGTAAATAGAAAATCATTTATTGCCCCTGGGCAAAAACCTCTTTCACTTTGCGGTTAAATTTGTCGGTGACACAGACAGCAGGAGCGAGTGCACCCTCAGCAAGTTTGGCGAGCACACCAGGCTGTGTGGAGCGGTGGAGGGACAGGGATGCCACCCAAAGGGACTGGGGCAGGCTTGAGAGGTGCCAACCTCATGAAGTTCAACAAGGCCAAGTGCAAGGTGCCGCACATGAGTGAGGGCGATCCCCAGCTCAAATCCAGGCTAGGAGGAGAAGGATGGAGGAGGAAGGCTGGGGCGAGGTGTTGGTAGATGAGAAGCTGTCATGGTTTGAAGATCCCACCACAATTTATTGTTGTTTAGACAGTTATTCTGTTGCTCCATGATCCTTCCTCACCTGGGAAGGGGAATCAGAGGGAAAAAAGGAAACATGAGAGTTGAAAAATGAACAGATTTAATAGAATAAGAGTAATAGTTAGTACTACTACTAATAAAGAACCATTATTGATCCAAACACCAATATAAAACGTATGAGAATTATACTCAGCTGTGCATTCCCAGCAGGGGACAGCGAATGTGGGACACTGCGAGCGCCGCAGCTTCGGGGAAGGAAGGGAAGGGCTGAGGGCTCCGGGGCAAGAAGTTCTCGGGATGGCAGCCACGAAAGAAGAGAAAAACTTTCTAATTTATATGGAATGTGCCATTCCTGGTACAAAATAATCTTGTTGGCCAGCTTGGGTCAAGTGCCTGGGTCTCGCTCCTCCTCGTCCCCCATATCCTTGGGAAAATGCAGTTTTCCTAAGCATTAGAAGGGAACTTACTGAAAAGTGGCACTTTTCACGCGTGCGCGGCGTCCGCGCGTGGAACGGAGGCTGCGCACGCGTGAAAAGGCTTCTAAGCAATCGCAGTAGTGAGTGCCCCAGCGGGGGTATAGCTCAGTGGCAGAGCATTTGACTGCAGATCAAGAGGTCCCCGGTTCAAATCCGGGTGCCCCCTTATTTTATTTCCCTCCCCCTTTTCCCCACCCTTTTCTTTCATTTTTCTTCCCCGAAACCAAAAATCTAAAAAGAAGGATTTTTTTTTGTTTTCTCCCCCTAAAAAAGCCTTCCTCGTTCTGCGCCTGCGCCCGGTGGTGCCAGGTACCGGGTGTGGGTGTGCTGCTCCTCCGCGCCACTAAGAGGCGCCGCAGGGAGGGGATTCCCGCGGGCCGACCCTGCCACGTGACGTCGGGCGGAGCGGCGATGGGCGGAGCGACGGTGGGTGGGCGGAGCGCCGTGCGGCGCGGTTGGGCGGAGCGAACGCATATCCCGGCGTCCCCCGCGCGCGTCCTTCTCTTCCGGTGCTAAGATGTCGAAGCGAGGTGAGGCTGGAGCCAGGCTGGGGGGGCGCCGGTTATCCGGTTCCATCTGGTGTCTCGGGGCGTCCTGGAGCAGGGGGTGCCCGGATGGCTTCTCGGGTGGGGTCTGGCGGAGCGGGGGGCCTGGGGAATGGTGTCTGGCTGCGGCCGGGAGCGGAGGCTGCAACCGGTGTCGCTGCCCCCCTCCCGGGGAGGCACAGGCCGCGCAGGCCTGGGCTGGCTCCCCGCTGCCTGCAGCCCGTCTGTGCTCCATCGCCGGGGTCTTAATCTTCTCCTCGACCCGCAGGACGCGGCGGTTCCTCCGGTGCGAAGTTCCGCATCTCCCTGGGTCTCCCGGTGGGAGCTGTGATCAACTGCGCCGACAACACAGGTGAGTTGGCTGCTGCCGGGCCTCTGCCGGTGCCAGGGGAGCCCTGCAGGAAGGAGCCACCTCTTGTAGTGCAGAGGGCAACCAGCCATTAAACGAGCTCGTAAAAAACAGTTATCCTTCTTAAAAGCTCTTGTTGGGTCTGTGCTTGTGGCTCAGTGAGATGTCGTGGAAGGAGACAGCAATAGTATCGCTCCTGGGTGAAGCAGCAGCCTGTGCTGTTGGCTTCAGTCAGTGATTTGACAGGGGAAGCGTTTTCCCAGACACCCCAGTTAATACTAGTGCTTCTCCACAGGGGCCAAGAACCTGTACATCATCTCTGTGAAGGGCATCAAGGGGCGTCTGAACAGATTGCCGGCAGCTGGCGTGGGTGACATGGTGATGGCTACTGTCAAGAAGGGCAAGCCAGAGCTGAGGAAGAAGGGTGAGTGTGGAGCGAGTTCCTCCTGCGGTGTCCCTCCTGTGAGGGATGGAAAGGCAGGCTGCTCATTGACAGGGAGGATGATTCCTCCCTTAAACAGATGCAGATAGTGGGCACCTAATCTCTGGAGTGTCACCTCCACCCTCCTAAAAAGCACTTGTTGGGTCTGTGTGCCGTGGCTCAGCGAGTTGTCGTGGAAGGGCAGAGCAAAGCCATCGCTTTTGGGTGAAGTGGCAGCCTGTGCTGTTCATTTCAATCAGCGCTGGGACATTCCGCCTCGGAAAAGAAAGTTTACTGCTGCGCTGGAGGGGAAGGGAGGAGTGCTGGCTGAGCATTGGCTGTGAATTGATGATATATTTAGAAGTAAAGGTGGGAAAGCGGAAAAAAACACTGAATTGTCCAAGTATAGATGCAGCTGTAAGTACCACACAGTTTTAAGTGTACTATTGATTAGAAACTGTCTTTTAATGAAGAACTGCAAATATGAGATGCAAAAAAAAACCCCGAAACCCATGCATTGAGTTAGGTGCTGCAGCAGCACAGTTGCTCCGGGGCTTCTGTTGCTGGACTGTGCTCAGAAGGATGTTTGTGATACTGAACTGCTCGTTTCTCTTTGCAGTCCACCCAGCAGTAGTCATTCGGCAGCGGAAATCGTACAGGAGAAAAGATGGAGTGTTCCTTTATTTTGAAGACAACGCAGGAGTGATAGTAAATAATAAAGGTGAAATGAAAGGTATGGACAAGACTCCTGTTGCCCTGGGTGAAAGGGGAAGGCAGAGAGCAGTGGTAGGTCAGCACTGCCAGTTACAGCGCTGTGCTCTCCTGGGCAAAAAGGGCCCAGATTCTCCTCAGACCCCAGAGAGCGCAATGGGGCTGAGCCAGCGTTTGTGTGGAATGCTGCCCTGAACCATCTCTGCACCTGCTTGGGCCTCTAATGGGCTGTCTTTTTCTCTCTTCCAGGTTCGGCAATCACAGGCCCTGTGGCTAAGGAGTGTGCGGATCTGTGGCCCAGGATAGCCTCCAACGCAGGAAGCATTGCATAAACACATTCATCTTCAGAGAGATAAAATAAAAGTCCTTGTACCAAATAAGAAGTGTCTTTCTTGCCAACGCGCCCTCCTCTGCTGAGCAGGACAGTGTTAAAATGAGGGAGTTAGTTCTGGGAAACTTTTTACAGAACTCCTGGTGAGGATGTATACTGCAGCAGGAAATCAGGATTTTGGAGTTCTAACATACAGCGATAAGACTCTTTCAGGCAGGTTCCTATATTATGGGAAAATAGCCAGAAGGGGGTTGCAATGGAATGACTTACATTTTAGCAGGAGTGCCTGAATTGGTCCAATTTATGTGTGCACATATGGAAACTGGGAGGTATCTGTGAAAGCCCTTCCACAAAAATCCTTTGTAAAGGGGGTCTTGAAATTTTAGATCTGGAATTTTCTTCCAGATTGGGAATTTGATTGCTTAGAGATACTGGTGTGATTAAGGGTGGTGGTGGGGGAAATACTGCATGAAACAGCTCTGCACCATGAGCTGCAGAGTTTCATTGTGGTCAGTGGGCTCTGAAGAACGTCCCTCAGACCTTGCTGAAGAGGAGCAAGGACACATGAAGCCCACTGCTGCTGGCTGAGGTGGTGGCTGATGCACATGCCGCTAAACCCTCCCTCAGTGGTGAGACAGGCCTTGAGCTCATTGATTGCTAATTGCAATCAGAAGGGGTGATCTGAACTGTTGAGTTCAGCTGAAAGGCTTCAAGATCAGAGTTGGAAGGTAGGTCTGTGCAGAAGCTCCCAGTGCTATGTGGAGCTGCTCCTGCTTTTCCTGGTGTTCCTCTCTGGCTGGAGCAGAGCCAGGGATGTATTCAGATGTGACCTGTGGGTTGTTTCCTGGCCCTGCTGAGCCAAGGGCCACTGAAGGGTTGGGAGGTTGCCCTGTACCTGGGCTTGCCAGTGACAATAGGGGTGGTTTTGTCCTGGATATCATGGTCCTGGAGCACTGTAACACCCAGATTGACCCCAGCATGCACATGTGCTGCTGGGGGCTGCAGGGTAGGAAATGGGGTGCTGCTCCCAGGACTGGCTGCACCTCCAACCTCAGGCAGCCCCGGGTGCAGCTGGGCCTGCCTCCATCTGCCCGGGCACTTACCTCTTCCCACACCACGCTTCAATTTTTCCCTCTGCTTAGAGATTTCTGACACACTCGTACTGCTCTTGATGCTTTCTGTGCAGAAAGGTTACAGTGGAGGAAGGACAGTGGTGACGGAAGCAAAGCCTCAGAGCTATTGTAGTGCAAAAGGGATTGATGGACAAGAGCACCAGAAATGGCAGGTGTTTGTAAAGTGGAGGTGTATTTAAGCAGCTGTTTGGCCTAACCAGCATGAAACTGCAAAATATTGTGCCTAAAAATTGTTTCTCAGACATTCCCGCTGGATTATGGGGAGCTGTGCACTGGCAGCAGCCAGGGAAGGGGAAACTTGGAAAAGGACTTACATGGACTGAGGGGAATTCTCTTCTCCACAGGCCGTCCCCACAGAGCAGGCAAGCGGTCGTGGCTTCCTCCCAGCAGAGCTGGAACCTCCTGGTACAAAGGGCGCTGTGGCTGTCACCGCAGCACTCCAACCCTGCGGCTGAAGTTGATCTCCTTCTTTGTGAGCGGTGGCCGTTGTTGCAGCGCGCTGGTGCTGACGGAGCTGTTCCTCAGACCTGGGGAGAGATGCAGAGACCTGCTTATGAGTAAGGAGCCACCACTAAAATAAAGGTGTTCCCCCTTGATTTCTTTTAAAAGCCCGTGCTGGATTTTTGGTTTAAGGAGGCTTTTTCCTGAGGCGGGGCACGGCACGATAGTTGGACGAAACGCTTTGGGTGTTTCTTTGTGGGTATTCCCTGCCTTTGGGCAGGCAGTCGAGGAAGGCAGAGGGGCCGTGGGCAGGGTGGGAGGCGTTGTGCGGGTGATTCGTCTGCGGTGTGGTCTGTAATGGCAGGGCACAGCCCGAAAGCAAAGAGAGGTGCAGAGGAGTGCCTTCAGCCGTGTTTTGAAGTCAGAGTTTTGTCCATAGTGTGCTGTTTTAGAGAAAGAGAGGCGGGAATTCATTGGCTTGGCTGCAGGAGGCAGGTTGTAGGTGTGGTGAGAGCCGTGATGGGCTCAGGGTAATAGGAGGGGTAATGAAAGGTGTGTGGTGTGTGAGAGGCTGTGCTGCGGGTGCGGTGAGCAGAGGCAGAGGAATGTGGCAGAGCCACCTGGTCGGTGGCCAGGAGAAGCCATGCTGGGCAGTGGTGGCCAGGTGGGGGTATAGCTCAGGGGTAGAGCATTTGACTGCAGATCAAGAGGTCCCCGGTTCAAATCCGGGTGCCCCCTCCCTTTTCCTTCTTCTTGTCCCGAAAAAGTTGCTTTGGAGCTCTTTAGTTCAATGCTTTTTCTGGAAACTGTCAGCGGGCTCCAGCCTCTCCTTGGTCAGGTGCTGAGGAGAGCTGAAGAAGCCGATCCCCGCAAGAGAAGAGGCGTATCAGGGGGGTGTTTGCGAGGAAAGAGAGGAATCCTTCCTGAGGAGCTGCATTTTGTCCTGGGACAAAGTTGTGGCCGTTTGCTGCGATTGGTGTTAAAGAGGAGAATGATTCCAGCATGGCAGGGGGGTATAGCTCAGTGGTAGAGCATTTGACTGCAGATCAAGAGGTCCCCAGTTCAACTCTGGGTGCCCCCTCACAATCCTGCTTTTTGTTGGGATTTTGGCGGGTGTCTTCCCTGGAAGGCTGACCGGTAAGATCAGCTCAGCTTCCTCTCCTGTTAATTCTTTTTCACAGTTAGAGACGGAGCTAGAAAGTGCAGGGAAGATGTCAAACCCTCTGAGGCAGTGGCTGTGTCAAGTTACAGTCTGCTCAACAGACTGCAACTGGGAGAGGGACGGAGAGGAACTGGGCCAAGGTCACCTGGTAAGTGAAGCTAAGGGACGGTGTCTGTGTTGGAGTGCAGGGACACAATGTCTGGGCCACCGTCGCCTTTCACTCTTGCAATTTCTGCAGCAAGATTTGCTCACAATGGAACAGAGAGGTCAGAGATTGGGGTAGAATGTCCTTTAAATGTTTTTTGTAGGTGATGTGACAGGTGTGCATGCAGGGGGTATAGCTCAGTGGTAGAGCATTTGACTGCAGATCAAGAGGTCCCTGGTTCAACTCCAGGTGCCCCCTCTTTTAGCTGCCTTTTCACCCTTTCTTCTTCCAGCATCTCCTCACAGACAAACTCTGGAGGCACTTGCTTACCCCTCTGAGCCTTCAGAAATCACTTGGTGATCTTTTGCCAGCCATGAAATCAGACTTTGACATTTCTCCCTCTCTGCTCCTGAACACACTGCAGGTACGCACAAGGCAGCTGGCTCAACAGAGGTACTGCTTGTCTTGTTTTTCCTGTTTGAGTAATTGCCGTTAATTTCAACAGTAAACACCACCTACAATGTCCTTCTAGAAGAGGGCTTCCCTGCTGCCATGTTTCCTGCCGGGAGCGGGGGCTGTGATGTATGAATCAGTGCGTGGTTGTATTGCTGGACGACAACTCTGGCCTCGGGTATCGCCATCGGCCCCCCGAGGGCTCGAACCGTCGATCCCCGGCTCCGCAGTCGGACGCGCTACCCCTGAGCTGCGCCCCCGCGCGGGGCCGAGTTGGGGGGCGGGGTTCGGCGGGAAGAGATGGCGCAGGGGCAAGGCGCCGGGTCGGGAACCGGGAGGTCACCGGTTCTAACCCGCCCCGGGCGCCGCCGCAGCCACCCCAGCCCCGCGGGGCTCTTCGTAAGCGCCATCCTGCGGGAGCAGTTTGGCAGCGAGCGGCGAGCTACAACAGGCCTTGCGCTCGTCTCTGTCATTATAACGCCCCGACAGACGGGCCCCGTGAACGCTCTCCTGTAAGCGCGGAGGTGGGACCGCCCGCGCTGAGCTGCGCCCCCGGGGGATCGGCCACCGGCCTGGGAAAGGGAGGAGACCAACCTGCAGGCCCGGGCATAGCCACCCCAGGCCGGGTCCTCAGGGTGCAAAACGGCAAAACGGGGGAAGCCCCGTGTGCTCGGCGCCGTTCAACGGCTCCTCTACCCAGGGCGGCCGCGCTAGTGCTTTAAATCCTTCCTTTTTCCCGACCGAACGGCAGCGGGAGGCGCCGCGGGGCCGGCTGCGCCCCGCTCGGTCGCCTTGGCCCGCCATCTTGCCGGCTCCCCTCAGCGCCGCGGCGGAAGTGACGCCTGTGAGTCGCGCCGCGCGGCGCAGGCGGCGACGCGTCGCGCGGTGATGACGTCCGCGCAGGCCCGGTAGCCGCGGGGGCAGCGCTCGGCCGACCGCCGCCATGGGAGGAGGCGACCTGGTGAGGAGGGCCCGGGCGCGGGGGAGCCGGGGTGGTCCGAGCGGGCCGAGAGTGGCTCCGGGTAGCGGCCCGGGCTTGGGGCTGGGCGGCGCGGGTTGGCCGGGGCCTGCGGCCGTTGCCGCCGCTGTCCGGGTGTCCGTCGGTGGGAGCGTGTGGCGGTCTGCGGGCATCGGCGCCGGGGTGGGCGGTCTGCGGTTGAGCGCCACTCTGAGCGGGCCCTTCCCCGTGCCCGCCGGCGAGAGAATATGGCCCTTCGTTAACGGTGCCGGTTGGGTTGTCCCCTCCCACAGCACTGGAGGAAGAGTTCCCCCCCGGGTCCTGCGCAACGTGGCGAAGGTGCGGAAAGCCGAGCAGGAGCGTGAGAACGAGCAGAAGAAGATGGAGGAGGCACAGCGGGACCTGAGGGCACCGGCAGCGATCGGTGAGGGGCTGTGGGGGGTCCCGGTGCCCCCGGGGGGGCGGGGGTGTGTGTGTCTCTGCACAGCGTTGTTGCGTTGTTCTGTACAGAGGACTTTGCGCACAGGGGAGTTTTCTTTAAAGTGGGTTGGGGCTTTGTAACTGGCACGGCACTGCTAATAACGGACTGTAAACTGCAGTTAGCCTGTCAGTCAGGTGGTGCCGTGCACGTAGAAGAGGCTTATAATTTAATTCTTCCTGTTTCATTAAGTTAAACGTCAGCTGCGTTTTTCTGTAGCTGTGACACATACCTTTATGTTAAAAAACAAGTTCTCTTGCCCGAGGTTATGAGTTTAACGTCGCTGATGCAAAAATGTTTCCATTGGTATGGAAATGTGAGTTTGAGGATTCTCACCTTCCTGGGCTGCTGCCTTGAAGGCCACAGGGCTTTAGAAGTCTGGGATGGAAAATGAAATGCTCTTATTTGCAGTAGGATAAAAGAAGTTGGAGTGAATGTAGCAGGGATTGTAAAGTGTAGTTCTCCTGCAAGGTTTAACGATTCCTGTCTCTGTGTCTTCGTCAATTCCTCATTTTCTGCTGCTGAAGATGCTTGTAGGGAAGCAGGATCTGCACTGCCAGGCACTCCAGTACTAAAGAACCAGCTTTCAGGCGTATTTCTCTGTACAGCCCTGTTCCAAATGGCTTTAGAATGCAACAGTTTGCAACAGGTCACAAAAATCGGCCTCTCCTTAAAAATATGCTCTTTTCCTCCAGGTCCTGCATGATTTCTCCAGGCCACATCACTGAAGCCTGTTTCGGTCCTGGATTTTTATTGTTCCTCTCTTTCTTGCAGCACAGTGGTGGCCCAGGACAGGAGGGCCGGATAGTGGATTCGTTCCCCAGTGGTGAGGCAGAGCAGAGGTTCCTGAGCAGGAGTTTGGGAGCTGCAGGTACGTGTCCTTCATACAGCTCGGGAGATGGGGTTGTCTGGAGTCAAATGCTTTGCTTCGGAATCAGTCACATAAACATGAATCTGGATGCTTTTAAGCAGCTGTTTAGCCTAACCAGCATGAAACTGCAAAATATTGTGGCCTAAAAATTGTTTCTCAGACATTCCCGCTGGATTATGGGGAGCTGTGCACTGGCAGCAGCCAGGGAAGGGGAAACTTGGAAAAGGACTTACCTGGACTGAGGGGAACTCTCTTCTCCACAGGCCGTCCCCACAGAGCAGGCAAGCGGTCGTGGCTTCCTCCCAGCAGAGCTGGAACCTCCTGGTACAAAGGGCGCTGTGGCTGTCACCGCAGCACTCCAACCCTGCGGCTGAAGTTGATCTCCTTCTTTGTGAGCGGTGGCCGTTGTTGCAGCGCGCTGGTGCTGACGGAGCTGTTCCTCAGACCTGGGGAGAGATGCAGAGACCTGCTTATGAGTAAGGAGCCACCACTAAAATAAAGGTGTTCCCCCTTGATTTCTTTTAAAAGCCCGTGCTGGATTTTTGGTTTAAGGAGGCTTTTTCCTGAGGCGGGGCACGGCACGATAGTTGGACGAAACACTTTGGGTGTTTCTTTGTGGGTATTCCCTGCCTTTGGGCAGGCAGTCGAGGAAGGCAGAGGGGCCGTGGGCAGGGTGGGAGGCGTTGTGCGGGTGATTCGTCTGCGGTGTGGTCTGTAATGGCAGGGCACAGCCCGAAAGCAAAGAGAGGTGCAGAGGAGTGCCTTCAGCCGTGTTTTGAAGTCAGAGTTTTGTCCATAGCGTGCTGTTTTAGAGAAAGAGAGGCGGGAATTCATTGGCTTGGCTGCAGGAGGCAGGTTGTAGGTGTGGTGAGAGCCGTGATGGGCTCAGGGTAATAGGAGGGGTAATGAAAGGTGTGTGGTGTGTGAGAGGCTGTGCTGCGGGTGCGGTGAGCAGAGGCAGAGGAATGTGGCAGAGCCACCTGGTCGGTGGCCAGGAGAAGCCATGCTGGGCAGTGGTGGCCAGGTGGGGGTATAGCTCAGGGGTAGAGCATTTGACTGCAGATCAAGAGGTCCCCGGTTCAAATCCGGGTGCCCCCTCCCTTTTCCTTCTTCTTGTCCCGAAAAAGTTGCTTTGGAGCTCTTTAGTTCAATGCTTTTTCTGGAAACTGTCAGCGGGCTCCAGCCTCTCCTTGGTCAGGTGCTGAGGAGAGCTGAAGAAGCCGATCCCCGCAAGAGAAGAGGCGTATCAGGGGGGTGTTTGCGAGGAAAGAGAGGAATACTTCCTGAGGAGCTGCGTTTTGTCCTGGGACAAAGTTGTGGCCGTTTGCTGCGATTGGTGTTAAAGAGGAGAATGATTCCAGCATGGCAGGGGGGTATAGCTCAGTGGTAGAGCATTTGACTGCAGATCAAGAGGTCCCCAGTTCAACTCTGGGTGCCCCCTCACAATCCTGCTTTTTGTTGGGATTTTGGCGGGTGTCTTCCCTGGAAGGCTGACCGGTAAGATCAGCTCAGCTTCCTCTCCTGTTAATTCTTTTTCACAGTTAGAGAAGGAGCTAGAAAGCGCAGGGAAGATGTCAAACCCTCTGAGGTAGTGGCTGTGTCAAGTTACAGTCTGCTCAACAGACTGCAACTGGGAGAGGGACGGAGAGGAACTGGGCCAAGGTCACCTGGTAAGTGAAGCTAAGGGACGGTGTCTGTGTTGGAGTGCAGGGACACAATGTCTGGGCCACCGTTGCCTTTCACTCTTGCAATTTCTGCAGCAGGATTTGCTTGTAATGGAACAGAGAGGTCAGAGATTGGGGTAGAATGTCCTTTAAATGTTTTTTGTAGGTGATGTGACAGGTGTGCACGCAGGGGGTATAGCTCAGTGGTAGAGCATTTGACTGCAGATCAAGAGGTCCCTGGTTCAACTCCAGGTGCCCCCTCTTTTCTTCTCCTTCAACCTCCCTTTTGCCCAAATTTTTCACAGAAAGAAGACACAGAGATCTTCCTGGGTCTTGTGAGCTTGTGCTGTGCAGTGAAGGTTGGGTTTTGAGCCTCAGCCTTGAAGATACTGAGGCCTTAACACTAAGGAAACTGCAGGGCATGCACACTGTGCGAGTAACTATTTTGCTGCCTGTATGTACTTGTCTCAGTTCTGGATTCCGTGCAGTAACTCTTTGTGGAGCCCTTGGCTGGCTGAAGAAGAATCACAGGGGGGCTGTCAATAATGGACTCTGACCAGTGGACAGAAAAACTTGTCTTCGTCCAGAAATGTTTTTAAAATCTGCCTGTGACAGGTGTGCACGCAGGGGGTATAGCTCAGTGGTAGAGCATTTGACTGCAGATCAAGAGGTCCCTGGTTCAACTCCAGGTGCCCCCTCTTTTCTTCTCCTTCTGCCTTCCTTTTGCCCAAGTTTCTCAAAGAAAGGAGATGGAGAGCTCTTCCTGGGTCTTGTGAGCTTGTGCTGTGCAGTGAAGGTTGGGTTTTGAGCCTCAGCCTTGAAGATACTGAGGCCTTAACACTAAGGAAACTGCAGAGCATGCGCACTGTGCGAGGAACTATTTTGCTGCCTGTGTGTCCTCGTCTCTGTAGTAATTCTCTGTGCAGCCTTTGGCCAGCACCTGAAGAGGCAGAGGGGGCTGTCAATAATGGCATCTGACCAGTGGACAGAAAAACTTGTCTTCTTCCAGAAATGTTTTTAAAATCTGCCTGTGACAGGTGTGCACACAGGGGGTATAGCTCAGTGGTAGAGCATTTGACTGCAGATCAAGAGGTCCCTGGTTCAACTCCAGGTGCCCCCTCTTTTCTTCTCCTTCAACCTCACTTTTGCCAAAACTTCTCGCAGAAAGAAGACACAGCTCTTCCTGGGTCTTGTGAGCTTGTGCTGTGCAGTGAAGGTTGGGTTTTGAGCCTCAGCCTTGAAGATACTGAGGCCTTAACACTAAGGAAACTGCAGAGCATGCGCACTGTGCGAATCACTACTTCACAGACTGTGTGTACTCGTCTCTTTTCCGGATTGTGTGCAGTAATTCTCTGTGCAGCCCTTGGCTGGCCCATGAAGAGGCAGAAGGGGCTGTCAATAAAGGAAACAGACTGGAGCACATAAAACTTGTCTCACTCAAAGAAATATTTTAAAAATCTCCCTGCAACAGGTATGCACACAGGGGGTATAGCTCAGTGGTAGAGCATTTGACTGCAGATCAAGAGGTCCCTGGTTCAACTCCAGGTGCCCCCTCTTTTAGCTGCCTTTTCACCCTTTCTTCTTCCAGCATCTCCTCACAGACAGACTCTGGAGGCACTTGCTTACCCCTCTGAGCCTTCAGAAATCACTTGGTGATCTTTTGCCAGCCATGAAATCAGACTTTGACATTTCTCCCTCTCTGCTCCTGAACACACTGCAGGTACGCACAAGGCAGCTGGCTCAACAGAGGTACTGCTTGTCTTGTTTTTCCTGTTTGAGTAATTGCCGTTAATTTCAACAGTAAACACCACCTACAATGTCCTTCTAGAAGAGGGCTTCCCTGCTGCCATGTTTCCTGCCGGGAGCGGGGGCTGTGATGTATGAATCAGTGCGTGGTTGTATTGCTGGACGACAACTCTGGCCTCGGGTATCGCCATCGACCCCCTGGGGCTCGAACCGTCGACCCCCGGCCCCGCAGTCGGACGCGCTACCCCTGAGCTGCGCCCCCGCGCGGGGCCGAGTTGGGGGGCGGGGTTCGGCGGGAAGAGATGGCGCAGGGGCAAGGCGCCGGGTCGGGAACCGGGAGGTCACCGGTTCTAACCCGCCCCGGGCGCCGCCGCAGCCACCCCAGCCCCGCGGGGCTCTTCGTAAGCGCCATCCTGCGGGAGTAGTTTGGCAGCGAGCGGCGAGCCGCAACAGGCCTTGCGCTCGTCCCTGTAATTATAACGCCCCGACAGACGGGCCCCGTGAACGCTCCCCTGTAAGCGCGGAGGTGGGACCGCCCGCGCTGAGCTGCGCCCCCGGGGGATCGGCCACCGGCCTGGGAAAGGGAGGAGACCAACCTGCAGGCCCAGGCACAGCCACCCCAGGCCGGGTCCTCAGGGTGCCGGCGGCGCTGGGGTACCGCACCGGCAAGACGGGGGAAGCCCCGTGTGCTCGGCGCCGTTCAACGGCTCCTCTACCCAGGGCGGCCGCGCTAGTGCTTTAAATCCTTCCTTTTTCCCGACCGAACGGCAGCGGGAGGCGCCGCGGGGCCGGCTGCGCCCCGCTCGGCCGCCTTGGCCCGCCATCTTGCCGGCTCCCCTCAGCGCCGCGGCGGAAGTGACGCCTGTGAGTCGCGCCGCGCGGCGCAGGCGGCGACGCGTCGCGCGGTGATGACGTCCGCGCAGGCCCGGTAGCCGCGGGGGCAGCGTTCGGCCGACCGCCGCCATGGGAGGAGGCGACCTGGTGAGGAGGGCCCGGGCGCGGGGGAGCCGGGGTGGTCCGAGCGGGCCGAGAGTGGCTCCGGGTAGCGGCCCGGGCTTGGGGCTGGGCGGCGCGGGTTGGCCGGGGCCTGCGGCCGTTGCCGCCGCTGTCCGGGTGTCCGTCGGTGGGGGCGTGTGGCGGTCTGCGGTTGAGCGGGCCCTTCCCCGTTCCCGCCGGCGGGGGAAACCTATGGAGACCCACGGGCGGCATTTGGTGGATCTCTGTTAACGGTCCCGGTTCGGTCCTCCTTCTCCTGCAGAACTTGAAGAAGAGTTGGCACCCCCAGACCCTGCGCAATGTTGAGAAGGTGTGGAAAGCCGAACAGAAGCATGAAGCTGAGCGGAAGAAGATCGAGGAGCTGCAGCGGGAGTTGCAGGAGGAGCGAGCGCGTGAGGAGATGCAGCGATACGCTGAGGACATGGGCACTGTCAGGTGAGGTGGGGCTGCTGGTAACCAGCCCTTGCCGTCCTCTGGGGCAAGCGCTGCCTGGTTAGGTGGTGGTGCCCCTGCTGCCCCTGCATTGGTTTAATGTCTCTGATGGTGAGATGTTTCGGCTCACCTTCACAAGCTAGTGCCTTAATATGTAATTTTAGAACTGTGAGAAGGCACATAAGATGGTCTTGTTTGCAATAGGAAAAGAGAAGAGAAGTTGGAGTGGATGTACCAGGGTCCTGGAGGCATGGTGAACAGAGAGGAATATCTTATGGGTCGCCCTGTGGACAAATACGTCTTTGAGAAGACAGAAGACAAGGATGCTGGTTGTTCCAATGAGACAGGACTTCTCCCAGGCTCTATTTTTGCCAAGACGGGTGCCAATTCTGTCCTAGATATGGCAAACAAAATCCGTGAGGATCCGCTTTTCATGATAAGGTACTAAATGTGGAGGTTAAAACAGTAGTAGATGAGGCAAAGCATCAGTATTAGCAACTCGCTAAGAGTTGTCTTACTTGTTTTTGTGAAGACTGCTGTAGTGTCTGTTCCTCAAAGCTGTGCCTGCCTCTTGCCGAGCTCTAGGCTGTAGGTGGCAGTCCTGGCCGCAGAGTGGTCACCAGCCTACATGACTACTAGGATTTTTGTTGTGTGTTCTAGACACCGCAACATAACATCAAATAACATATTCGAGTCCGTCTGCTGTTTTTAGGTAATTTTGATGATTTGATTTCAAATCTAAGATTTTGCCATCTGAACGAGCTGATGCTTATCATTTAGATCATCTAGCTGCAAGATGGTAAATACATATCAATGCAAAGGTTGTTATTCCACATTGATTAATTTCTACCAGCTTAGCTCACCCTTTTATATGTGTGCCAGTATATCTGGTCTGCTCTGAGTGTTCAGGCATTGTAGGTAGATTGATGGTAACAGAACAAATTTTCGTTTACCGTACTAGTTGCACTCTTAAGCAGAGAAGAAAATGGCAGAGTCCTTAGTTGGATCTATGTTGCTGAGTGTATGAAACTCGCCTGTTTTCCTGCTTTATATATTTTTAGAGCTTGTACTTGATTAGTATCTTTCATAAAAAATACGATATTTTTGGTTGTTTGAAAATACTAATTTTTTTTTCCGGCTTTAGAAAGAGGGAGGAGGAAAAGAAGAGGGAAGTTTTGAATAATCCTGTTAAAATGAAGAAAATCAAAGAATTGGTAGGTGTATTTCAGTACTTCTTTACAGACTCAAAGCACAGAATACACTGAATCAAGGAGAGAATCATAGGTAAAAATTAGTATTGTTTAGGAGCCGAATTCCATTTCCTGACTCTTTCACGGAAAAACATAATAAATTCAGCTTTCTATAATCCTGATATAATAGAAGAGGCTTCCTTACCAGTCTTTCAGCAGGAATTAATTTCTCTTCCTTTCAAATTCAGTGTTATTTTACTCTTCGTGCTTTTTTGTTTGTTTGTTTTAAGCTAGTGATTAATTGGTGATTTTCTACTACAGTGTGACTGCTGACATAGGATTTGACGTGCACTGATACCAAACTGACATTAGGGGAGTCTCCATTAAGCTCTTTAGTTGTGGGAGAGGACCTTGTTAAATGGTTTAGGTTTTGTTCCAGGAGCCTTTCCACAGAGAACTCTGTTACTTTGCCTTGTGACACTGACCTCCCATCTGGAGACAGTAATTATTACTAATCAAATGATGTCTTGCTTTATAGCTACAAAACAGTTTAGATAAAAAAGAGAAAAAGAAGAAGAAAGAGAAAAAGAAGAAGCACAAGAAACATCGACATCGCAGTTCTAGCAGTGAAAGTGACAGCAGTGATGAGGAGCGAAGCAAAAATAAGTACGTTTTGAGGTTTTGTAGTAAAAATACCATGTTTCCTGGTTAATTTGTTTGGTTTTTTAACATTAAAATGCCGTAAAAATAATTTAATGATGCAAAACCAATGAAGTAATATAAAGAAGTGTTTAAGCAAATTAAGAACATTAATTAGAAAGAACTCAGGATTAGACACATGAAAAATACTGTATTCTTGAATTTCATCTGTTTCAAAAATACTATTCTGTTTTCTCTTTAGGTCTCAGAAGAGGATGAACAATTCCTCCTGGAAAGCTGCTCCTTTCAAAGTCCCAGGATATGGCTTACAAGTAAGCGTGTGTTTCACACAGCTCTTTCAGTAGCAAGTGCCCTGAGTTAGGGAAGAGCGAGAGTTTTGGCAGTTGTTTGCAGGACTCCTTCACCGTCTAGAAGAGCGTTATGAGGGGGACATCATATAATAAAGTTGAGTACATGGAGCCATGTAAGCCTTGAAACTGAAGTTGTTCAGATCCTGGTAGGACTTTTGACTGCTCTGAATTCAATTTAAGTTTTATTAAATTTCTCTTCAGAGTCACACATCTGTTTAACTACTCTGCTTGGCTGTCTTGGCAGTTTAGTTTACTGAACTGATACAGAGATAATCTTTCTAGACACAGGTGTTAGTAAGAACCTAGGAAGTGAGATAAGGAAATGCAAACCACAATGTACACTCCTTCCTGCACTTAGCCTAGTCTGAGGTCTCCTCTGCAGCCTTACATTGTTGTCATTCTCTTACAAGACATCTCTCCTGAAAGGCACTTTTGAATTCCAGGTTAGAGACTCTGACCAGAGCCACAGGTCTCGGAGCTCTCCAGCTGCCAGCCAGGAGAGGGCCCCCCACAAGCACCGGGATCGCTCCAGGTCCAGGAGCCAGTCCCGCTCTCCTCAGAGACGTTCTAGCAAGAAGAATTCGGAACAGTCTGGATGCAGAGGGTCGAGATCTCCTTCTAGACACAGTAAACAGTGAGTGTGCCTAATGTGGATGATGTAAACCTAGGACTGCTGGTGGGGCAGTTCTCTAGAATCAAAATCCCTCTTACTCAGTCTCCTTCTACCACTTTAGTGTTCTGGCCACACTATTGCTCAGTTCTGGGTGCACAGGCAGGAGCTGTGCAGTTGTGCAGGAGTGCGGAAGCACACAGGTTGGCTCCTAGAGGGCACATGCTGTCTGCAGTTGCACCCTTTAGGAATTGCTTGTGACTATACTTGATTTGGGCTAACAATTCTCTTTAAAAGGTACTTATAACTGATGAATTATCTTTACAAAGTGCTGATAAAACCAGGTACCAAGTATTTATTGTTTGCCGATGAAATAATTACAACTGAGTAAAAATAGATGGAAATTTACAGTATACTAAGAGTTATTAGAATTTGTTTTCAAAGCGGACAGGTCCTGCAGTTACAGGAGACATCCTGGTTTCAAAATATATACAGAAAATCCAAGGAAGGTTTAGAGTTGTGATCATGTAAGTTCACCTGTCCTAAAAAGAGGGTTTTTCTGTATTACAGACATAGCAATCGAGAGGAGAAAGGGAGAGCTAGAAGCCCTTCCCCTAAAAAGAGCTATCGACGACAGCACACTCCGGGTTACACGAGGTAAGCAAGACCTTGTTCCTGTGCTTTTGTATGGAAGTTGCCCTAGTCATTGTGAAACAGCTGGTTGTAATCTGTGAACCAAATTTTATTCTGTTAACTAAAACAGATTGGATCAGATGTCCAGAAAGTCAGGCAGACAGTCCTGAAGTGCTCGGTTTGGTGCTCTTGAGCTTGATTGTTAGTTAAAACCTTGGACAGCTTCCCAAACCAACTCACATGGTTGCTGGTTCTCCATGTGTCTCGCATCACTGTGCAAGGCAGTAATGTGAAGTCAGTCTTTGTCCTACGGACTGTTAATTAGAAGCATTCTGTTTCACTGTCATCAGGAAAATATGACCTTGACAGCATCATTTTGCCAGTCAATTAAAAACAAGACAGCTGAAAAGAGAAGGAAAACACACTCTTTCTGGGGATTTGATAAAGCAGAACATTTAGATGTGTACTTACAAGCTTTGCTGATTGGTTACCAAAGAAAAAAACATGTTAAACACCTCTAATTTTGGGGATTGTAAATCATCATAAAGAATGGAAAGCTAGAGGAGGGTGGGGCCCAGCGTGCTATTGATTCACAGCAATGGTGTTTTCTGCACTCTAAATAGAAAGATCTCTCCAGAGGAACTGGAGCGTAAACGCCAGGAAATGATGGAAAATGCCAAGTGGCGGGAAGAGGAGAGGGCAAACAACCTCAGGAAACACCGAAAGGAGGAGGAGCTGGAGCGAGAACTGGAGAAACTCGACTCCCGAGATGGGAAGTTCTTCAAGTGAGTGTCTTTTATGATCTGCTTTTTCATTCAAGGGAAATACAGGCCACAGCTGCTCAGGAGCAAGTGATGGTCTCAACATTTGAGGTGTTTCAGATTATGGTGTAAGATTCATCTCCACTGTGTTGTCCAGTAGAACTAGTGACAGCTGCTGTTCCCAAATTCTCTTAACCCAGAAGACAGCAGTTTCTATGATGGCCTTGGTGGTCAGACTCAGAAACCAGCGATCGGTTATTTTTTGTCATCTTGTAGAACGTCCTAGTAGTGTTTTACAGGCAGATACTAAAAAGTTCTCTGGGTTTAGGAGCTTGCAACGGTTTTAGGCCTGCAAGTCCACTGGGAGTCTGTGTGCCAAGAGCTTGTGGGACTGAAACCTTTGCTCAACAAGAAATGAGACCAGGTGGTAACTTATAGTCCCTTGTGCGCATGGCAGGCAAAGGAAATTGGAGCGGCACAAGGCCTTCCAGAAAGCACAGTGGTGTGTGAGAAAGACCCTATGGCAGTGTTAGGTATTTTGGAGTTACTGTAGCATAGTATTCTCCAGGTTCTGTAAATTAATCAGAGGAGAATGTATACTTGATTCCTGAAGCTGCCCAGAGCTGGGATCACATAAGGGTGGTTTAAAATCACAACAGATTTTCTCCATGAGCAAATGGAGAGAGATTTTTGTGTGTTTCCCTGTGCAGAAGCAACTGGTTGAGCTGTAAAACTTTGCGTTTATTGGCGTGTTGTTTGAAGAGAGAGATGGGCATGAGGAGATCACTCGGAAAAGCACAGCAGTATGATCTGTGTAGTTAAAAAAAAAAAAAGTGGGTGGTCACAAGGATCTCTTCTGTCTCCTGTAGCTATTGTAGTCATTTACAGCACGAGCTCTGGCATTCGGGCTCCCAGAGGACCGCTGCCCTCGGTTCAGGAACACATTGCTTTTCCCTCGTTTGCTTCACAGAAAGCAACCAAGTCCCCTGTGACGAATGCATTTGTAATTAACAGTTAGTTATATTTGGAAGATGGAAGAGACTCAAGAGCTACTGAAAATATATTTCTGAGCACTGACCTTAAATAAGGTATTGAATCTGTTACAAGCCTAACTAAAAGGTATTCAGTTCTTTCAGTGCAGACTTTAATAGGAAATAATTTGCTGTTTTCTATGTTAGATTAATTGACGTAGGTGACTTGGGGATGGTGAGCCCTTTTAGAAACGGTATGATGTTTGGAAAGAGATTCTGATTTCTTTCTTTGGTTCAATTTTCTGCAGTCGCTTAAAACTAGAGAGCGCATCTACTTCCACCCTGGAAGATCGGGTGAAACGCAATATCCACTCCCTTCAGAGGACTCCCGCTGCCTTGGAAAAAAACTTTATGCAGAGATGAAACTTGTTCTTCCTCTGCTCCTGTGCAGAAGTTAAATGGACAATTATTCCCAAAGGTGAGAAACCTCCAGCCCAGACTCGCTGCTGGGAACGGGAGTTAACGGGAACAGTTAACATCTCCCAAAGCGGCACTGGATTTTGGTGCTGCAGCCCACAGCGTGTTCTGGACTCCTGGCGTTGTGAATACACTTGTAATGAGTATGACCTTGCAAGCAAACCTTTGCTGGAGAACTCGTGAGCCTTTGTATTCCATTTTTAATGTATTGCCAGATTTTTTCCTTCTCTCTCCACCTTGACGGGTATCACTTTTGTATATTGTTACTACTAAATTATGCCAAGTGGTAGCTGCTTTCTACATGGGGCAGGTTGTCCAAGCGCTTTATATGACAGAGCGAAAGACCTATTTTTGTTAGTCCTTAAAAAATCGGAGCGGAACAAATTCAGGCGTGAGTGAATTTCATGGAATTTGATAAAGCTACTGGAGTAATGGACAGAATCCTGTTGAACAGCGTCACCGTGTCAGGTGTGGGTTGGGAGGGTGATGTCTGACTCCTTTGCGCGGGACCTGTGGCCGTTACTCGGTTGCTCACAGATTTGCACAGATTTGCACGGGGTTTCACCCAAAGGGAGCTGCTTCGATGGGGAGGGGAGTGAGCAGAGCACAGCCCGTACAGCAAATATTTCTCTGGGATTTTTGTAATGTAAGCAATGTGTATATGTACAGCAGTGTAGATCTTATTATTATTTTTTTTTTTTAATTAAGAAACTTTACTGTCATTGTTAACTGTTCTTTGTGGGTTTCAGGGCAGGAGTACCCCCCGCCAAAGGGGAGGTTCTGAGGGCCCGGGGGGGTGTCACGGGCAGCAGCAGCCCCGTCCCGGGTCGATCCCGGCCCCTCTCCTCGCCCTTTAAACGGCGGCCTGTGACGTGCGGAGCAGCCCATTCATAATTCCAGGCGCCTCGCTCCTTATTGGCCCGTTCAGAACCGGGCGTGGTCTGGGCGGGCACGTCACGCCAATTGGGCGAGACCACCTCCGGGAAGAGGAGGAGGGAAGGGCGCTTGCTTTCCCCTCTCCCCCCGTCGCCCTCCCCCTTGTCCCCCCTCTCAGTCCTAGCCCTGCTGGGCTTCTCCCGGTTCCTGCCGCAGGTTGAATCGGGGCGAGCCAGCGGCCAGCGCCTCGCTGCCGCTCCTTAGCACCCGGGGCGGCCCCCCCCCCTCCTCGGAGGGGACATGGTACCTCCCGCTCCCCACCTCCTCAGCCCTCCGCCATCTTGGCGCCTCCTCAGAGCGGGGCCGGAGCGGGCTCGGCCGGCGGCGGCGGCTCCTCCTCAGCGGTGGAGCGAACCACCGCGGGGGCGGGGTGGGGGAGGCGGGGACGGGGTGGGGGAGGCGGGGACGGAACCACTGCGGCAGCGGTGGGGGGGGTGGGGGGTGGGCGGCGGCGAAGGGGAAGCTAACGGGCTGGGCCGGACCAACGGGCAGGGGCTGACAGGGGCGGGCGGGACCACTAGGGGAGGGAGGGGAGAGGGGGCGTGTGCCGGGCCGGACGGAACCATGCGGAGGCGCTGGTAGGGGGGAGCCCGGGGGAGGGGGGTCGGTCCGGCTCCCGGTGCCGCTGCCGGTCCGGGTCCGCCATGGCCTCGAACTGCGCTGGGGGCTCGTCGGCGGGGGGCGTCGGGGCGGCGCTGGGCTCGGCCCTCAGCGCCAGCAAGACCAAAACCAAGAAGAAACACTTCGTGTGCCAGAAGGTGAAGCTGTTCCGGGCCTCGGAGCCGCTGCTCAGCGTCCTCATGTGGGGGGCCAACCACACGGTGAGCACGGGCCCTCCTCCCCCGGGTCCCGGCCCTCCCCGGCCCCTCGGGACGGGGCCCTCACCCCCCTCCTCACACCGGGCCCTTCCCCTCAGCGAGCGCCCCCCCCCTCCCCGGATCGGGCCCTTTCCCGCTCTCCCTCAGGCAGGGCCTCTACCCGCCCCCCTCACACCGGGGCCTCGTCCCCCGCGTCGGCTCAGTCCCCTAAACCGCCGCCTTCCATCCCCCCCCCCGGCATCCGATCCCTAATCCGGGTCCTTCCCTGGGTTCCCGCTCCCCGCGTACCCCGATGTCGTCGGGCTCTGTCCTCCGGGCCTGGTGGATGCCCACCCTGTGAGGAGGCTCTCCCTGGGGTCTGCTCTTCCCCGCCTGTGTCCCCTCTCTCCTGGGCCTGGGGCTCCTTCCCCACAGCGTCCCTGTCTCGGGGCGGTTTGGGCCCCCCCCAGGTCAGGGTGTCCCTCACAGATGTCACCATCCTCATGCCTGGGGTGGCTTTGGGCATCTTTTCTTTGCCAGAGCGTGCCTGTCCCCTCACCCCCACCCCCCCATCTGCCTGTCCCCCCCTTCCCCAACGCTCTCTTTCTCAGGACTGGGGAGTGGGGGCGATGCCATGTTGGTTTGCATCCCTTTGTGTAGGGTGCTGTTGCCCTGGCACACCCCACTCTGGCACCAGAGGCCCTGAGGACACTCATTTGACACCTATAGCGCTTGTCCCCTGTCACAACCTCTGGCTTTCTCGCTCAGGGCTGTCCCTGTGGCTCCGTTACGGTGTGGGGACTCCCACATGTCACGACCCAGAGGTTCCACGCGCACGGTGACAATCCTGTTCCTCAGTTGGCAGTATGAGGACAATTACACGTGTGTCTCATCCATCCCAAAATACAAAAGCATCTTTTGGCCCCATCTGTCCAGCCTTGTCTCCCTCTGACTTTAGGCTTCAGCTGCCAGAACTCGGGCCATGTGTGTCCCTTGGACTCTCGGCCTCAGTCTCTCTGGGTAGTGGTTGGTACAAGTCTCAGGAGGGAGCGGGGAGAGGGTCCCTTGGAAATGTCTGTGATGTCTCAGCTCTCTAATCCATCCTTTCTGGAGGTTCCTAAGACCATCTTTATATTTTTCTCTGGAAACTTCTCCCTCGTCTGTGATGGCAGGCACAAACCTTGTGCTGGAAAGGAGGATTGATTTACCACTGCTCTCTCTTGGATGCTGTTCTAGGAGAATATTCAGGTGGTTAAAGAATTTGTAAACCTCATCCCTTCCTGTATTAATATACTTTTAGGCCTCAAAAACACCTATTTCTCCAGTGGATTAGTGGATATTTCCTAGAGTGAAAGGGATTTAGGCTTATTTTTTGCAGAAACAAATAACACACATGCACACACGAAAAATCAGAATTGCATTTCGAGCTTGCCTGACGATGGAGTGATAGCTTCCAAATGTAGTTCAACACAGTGCAGTCTTCTGAGTCAAAGGATGTTCCAAGTGCTTGCTGCTCAGAGCCTTGCCCAGGAAGCAGGATAATGAATTTAATCAGGCTTTGATCAGTGGTGCTATTAGGAGCCCTGAAGAAATGGAAATTGGTGGATTCTTCTGAGTTTCATTTGTGGCCTCTTATGGACAGTTGTTGCTTGGTGGCAATTAGCTTTTCTTTTTTATTTTCTCATAGCTGTCTGGGTACTGGGAATCTGGCAACTTTTTTTAGGCACTGGATCAGGACGATGTAACTTCTGGAGCACTTGGCTGTGAAATATTTAGGGAAAGGGAGGAAGGCAAGCTGATAGTTCTATATGAACACTGAGCTAGTAATGAGATTATATCAGATGCACGTTATGAAGAAGTTGCTGCCAGAAAGGAGGATGGTATTCTGAGGGGCTGGGAAGAGGGCTAGAAAATTTCAGCTGTAACCTCCTCACCCTTGGACAGGCATCCAGGATTTCCCAACAAATTCCTGCTAGTTCCTTTTCCTCCACCTTTCTGCCACTGATCTCAGCCTGTGTTTGGGTGAGCCCCGTGAGTGCCTGCAAGGGTTGGTGGCTGGTGTGACCGTGCCACAGAGCAGGCTGCGAGCTGAGGTGGCTTTGTTTGCTCATCCCGATCTGCAGTTGGGAGATGATCTTGGTGCCCTGGTTATATGGGAAATAGAATTGCTTGTGTCCCTCCGGAAGATGGGTCTGGACAGTTTAGAAATATTTTTAGGAGTATCTTTGGACTTCATTAGAAATCTTTTGGGGGATTGTTTAATGTTTGGCTTCTGAACCACGGTTTTACAAGGAGGGATGAATCCCATGTCTGTGGAGCCCTGCCTTGGGATCCTGGCAGCAGGAGGGGGAGAAAACTGCTATCAGCACAAACCACGAGACTGTGCTGGGAAGATTCTGTCAAAAATACTTGCATTAGAGATGAACTTTTTCATGGACAAATCAAACAAACAACCATTTTATGCAATCCACCATTTCTGTTGACTGAAGAAATTCCCTTGAGTCCGTTAACCGAGTCTGGCAACAGTTCGGCCCTGCCTTGTGTTTAAACAAGCTTGTTAGCAGCTGGTGTGAATACAGGCAGTGATGGGTCTGGAGAGGATCAGGACCGATGATGTTAGCACACCAAGAACAGGAACTGGTTTCTGGAACACCAGTTCTAAGCATTTCTGTTTAAATAGCGAGCTGGGTCTTGGCTGTCCTGGTGGTCCCCAGCCAGCATTTAAACCGAGTGAATCGGGCTCGGGGTGGGGCTGTGGCTCATGTTAGCAGGGCCAAACGTGGGTGGTATTAGTCCGACAGCTAAATTTTGAACTAGAAAACCATGGAGGGGAGAACTTGTGCAGATAGCAGAAGAAAGTGGCGTCGCACAGGCTCACCCTTGATTTTTGAGTTTTCTGTAAGGCACTGTAAAATTCAGCAAACGTGGAGATGGTTCCTGGGGAAGCTTTGCTTGCGACTGCTGTTGTCATGGCATTGGAAGAGGAGATGCAGCTCCTCAGTGTTGGTTATGTGCATGTTGCTCCATGCACGTTCTCCGCACCCTGGCTGGAGTTCCCTGTGCATGGGAGCTCGCCAGCGGCGGACGGAAAGTTGTGATGGTTCTGGAAGGGAGAAGCCATCTCGCAATGAAGAGCAAGATGAACACAGCAGTGTTGTGTGATGCTCTGGAAACCATAGAAACGGTTGTAAGGTGCTAATTATAAAAGGCACTGGGATCCCAGTGAGTTCGGGGGTTGTTGGAGAGGTGACTCTTGTTTCTATTTGTTAAATGAACAGTTGAGTTCGTACGGGCCATGGTGATGCTTCTCTAGGTGGCAGTTCATCAACTGGAAATGATCCCTGGAGCTCTGTGGATGTTGGCAGGGACATTTGCATACGCAAATCCCATTTTTGTGGAAATGGGTAGATCTCCTCTTTTGGCTGTGTGGATCTTGCCCGAGGCAGCCTCCTGTGCTCCAGGGGCTCTGATTACTGGCTGAAGCACCAGCCGATCTCCTAGGACCTTTAGGAGCAGTGCCAGCCAGTACAAAACACAGCTATTTAGCATTCAAGTGAAATAGCAAAATTGGGATTTGCAGCACGCTTCTCCCTTCTCTGCAGTGTTGTTTTTGGTGTTGCCATGTTAATTCTAGCCAGAGTAGCATCTGCCACATATCAAATGTTGAAGTCCTATAAATTGGTACTGGCACAGGGTAAACAGCATGTATTTGTCCTTTCCAACACTCGCTGTCTGCTGTGGCTCTAATTGACCTCTGGAGAGTGCAGCATATGGTGATGGCCATGATAGCCTGTGTTAATGATCGAGGCTGGTGGCTCTGAACCTTCTTATCCTGGGACCTCCTGTTAAAATAGAGATTCCAGGAGCCTTTTTCCTTCCCAAGTTATGGAGAGAAAAGAAGGTTTTACTGGGTATTTCAGCAAGGAAAATGGGGCTCAGTTGCCTGCTCTGCCACTGACTGGTGTGGCCATGGGTAGGTCGTTTAACCTTTCCATTCCCCAGCTCCTGTTTGAACCAAGGGAAGCAATAGCTCTGCCTGCCTGCAAGTGGACTGGGAGGACGGATGCTTTCCAGTGGTCCTGAGGCCGTGTGGACACAATGGGTGACAGGCTGCCCTGTGTTGGCAGGGCAGCAGGGTAGCACTGACTGATTCCTCTGCCTGTGACGCAGCATTGTGCTGCAGCTCCGTCAGGACGCAGGAGTGCTTTCCAGCAGGCTTCAAAGTACTTTGTTCGGGAAGAGGTGGGTTCGCTGTCATTTGAGGATGGTTTGTTTTTTTCCCTCTTAAAGCGTGCTGCTGTCCCCAGAGCGCTGATAGACATTATTGACTACAAGATTCATGCTTCCATAGCAGTGCATGGGGGGTTTGTTAGCTTGGATACTGATTAATCATGCTCTAATTCATGGAAAACAGTATTTTTTTTCTCAAACTGGTGCCCAGTTGCTGTACTGTGTTAAGCAGCAGCAAAGTTTTGCTGCAGATGTGGGTTTGCCTCCATGCTAGTTAAAGTGATTTTGCTGTGTGTCTTTTACCTACTTCCCCAGAGTATTATAAAGTTTAACTAATGCTCGCAAAGTACTTTGAGATGCCTGGCTGAAAGGCTTTGTGAGGAACAAAGTATTTTTATTTTCCTGAGCAAATTCCTGTCGTAAAGAATCCTAGAGAGTAGACTCACACACTCCATCATCTGGATCTTGTTAGTAAACAAATTGCATTTTCCCATCAATTTACTAATGGTAATTGCCACTTTGAGGCTACAGTCAGGTTTTGAAACAAAATTATGCCTGGCCCATTCGTTCTAACAGCTGTCCCTGAATGACACAGAATATTGATGTGTCTTTTATTGAAAAAGGATTTGGCTTTGATGAGGAAGACAAATTATCAGCTACAGATAAACCCAGAATTGTACTGACTGGTGTTGCTCAAGAATTCAAGTGACCAGAAAAGACAAGTTGAACAGACGGAGGGGAGGTGTCATTTTTCTAGCCCTTTGAGGCCAGGGGTGGCTGTAGACTTCTCAGCGGTGTAGGGAAAAAATATTTCTGCTGACTGAGGAAGAAGGGCATGGCCACTTCTGCAGGGGGAAGGGGAGAGCTGCTGGCTGGGGAGCTGGAGAAACGGTGAAGCGGAGCTTGCTGTTCCTCTGGCTGCTGGGCAAAATGCGCCTTTGGAGAGACAAAGATCTTCTCTCTGTCATTTGCTGCTGTTGCCCCAAGCCCTGGTCCCTCCTTTGGTGGCATCAGGCTGCCTTTCGCTCCAGGGCTCTGTCTGGGATCGTGGCTGTTCTGACACACCGGGCGATCTGCTACCTTACCTCTCTGCTTGCTGGGGTGACCTCCAGGAACACCGGTCTGCTTGCCTTGCTTAGGAAATTGCTCCTTTGTTCTCAGAATATGGTGAAACCAGCAGAGTTTAGTGCCCCCGCTGTTGCCTAGTGAAGATGTCAATTGGTTTGTCTAAAATGTGTCTCGGTTTTACATCCTCTGAGTTCCACTGAGAGCCTCCCAGCCTGGTACATGTCTGAGCCTTTTGTGAGGCTGACGGACATGTGCCATTCATGCTGTCTCTGGTCTGGGGAGGAGCAGGACCAGTGTCTTGCCTTGCTGCAAAACGCAGGTGGCAGTGGCAAAATGCACTTCTTAATGGTGCTTTCAGCCCAGGACTGGTCCCTGTCAGGTTGTCTGTGCTTTCTACCCCATGGGGAAATAGAAAGCTCCTGGCATAACAGGACTGTGTGAAAACAGGGGCTTATTTTCAAGAGGATTCAAAGGCAGATTAGGTTTAAAAAGCTGGGTCTGGAGATGGATCACTGGTCTGAAGAGCTTGTGCTCTAAATTAGCAGTTCTTAACTTTTACCACTTTGGGGACCCCTAAAGCCTTTGTAGTGGAGGTGTGGAAATACCCCAGACAGACTGCTGTACAGCATGGACCTGCTCTTCGCAGCTGCTGTGCTTCTCAAAATAGCCTGTGACCCTGCGGTGAGGGACCGAGGTGTGCGACCGTGGTGCCGTCTGCTGCACCTCTGCTCTCTGCAGCTGCCTCTTCCAAGTCCAAGATCTTGCTGTTGGTCTTGTGGCCAGCACCAGCCTCAGAGATCTCCAAAGGTCCCGGTACAGGCAAACTTTCTGCGGCTGGGTGACATCTCTTTGTGGGAGGCAGGCGAGTCAGACCCATGGGAACGGGCTCCCCAGGAGCCAGGGGTTGCTGGGCACCTCATTGCTATGCACCTTGCTGTGACCTTGCCTTCTGTAGCATAAATACACAGAGACACACACTCTGCTATATATAATCTCCTGCTACACGCCTCTCCTTGGGGAGAAGGCGAGAGAGCAAACATGTGCCAGGCGTTAGTCACGTTGCTTTCAGAGGCTGCTCAGATTCCACCATGATAAGCACAGGAGAGGATCCCTCTAGAGCGGTTCTGTCCGCTGCTTTCATTTGGGCAAGGTCTCCTAGGGTTTCACTTGGCACGGTGCTGCAGGACTCGGCATGATAAGCCTTAGGAAGGGGCACTGGATGCTGAGGAACATACTGCAAGAAGGGAGGGGTTGGGATATCCCTTTTCCAAGGCGGTGTGGGGGCTTTTCATTCCTTTCCCTTTGGCATCCTGAGGAAAGTGTCAAGCATGAGAGTTACTGCGGGAGCAGGCATCCCTAAAAAAATCCCAACAAAACAACAAAAACAAAAAAACCCTAACCAAACCCATGTTTGCTTTTTGTTGGCTATTGTCAGGCTGTTACATCTTGGGAAGAGTGGGGGCATCTTATAAATGAGAGGAGGTATCCTGGTGCGCCATTTCTGCCAGTCAGGAGGCTTGCAACAGGTACAACATTTGCTTTGAGGTTTCTGCTTTGGCAGAAATGAGGACATCCAGAGACGCCTTGACATCTCACTTTGCTAACATTTGTGTCTGAATTTCTGGCAGGGAGGAGACAATCTCCAAATCGCTGTTCCCTCTCAGCCGTCAGCACCCTTCCTCCGCTCTGGAACAAGCTGATAATAGCTTGTTTGTGCCTTACCCACCGCTGAGAAGAGGGCTGAGAACAGGCGTGTCTAAGGAGCTGCGCTGTGCTGTCGGGCTTCCCCTCCTGTTAGACAGCAATAATTAGTGGCTGGAGGCAGCGCCTCTTTCTTGATACAGAATTAGCTGTTTTCTCTTCCCCGCCTTCACCCTGAGGGGAAATCACTGCACGGGGCTCTCTCATACTGGGAGCTGGACCCCAGATGTGGGAGATCCGTTCCTCACCTGTGGTCCTCTTGCCTCTCCTCTGTCCTAGCTGTGGCTCGAGGAGCGGCTCAGTGCAGGGTTGAACCTTTAGCTTAAGCCGGGGGGTATTGGCCTCCCTGCTCCATTGTGATTACAAATGATGGGAGGCGTATGACATTATTTATTCATTCATCTGTGCAGCATTCTCTGTACATCCCAAAGGACTTTATGGGATTGCTTAATGCTCCTTGGTGCTGCTATAAAGTAAATACTGGGCAGGGCTTTAAAGAGCACCATCTCTGCTCTTAGCAGAGTGGTGGCCGGTTTACTTTCCGCTTATCTGTTGTGTGGGATGACTAGCTCTGAAAATAGTCATCTTTTCTCTTTGCAGTGTGTATGTGTCTTTCCAGTCTGACGTTTGTTAAATCTGGTCTGTTTTTTCATTGGTAACGATGGAGAAAGGATGTGAAAAATACATACCTCATCAAAGGCTTGCTCATATAATTAGACAGCTCGCTGCACGTCTCCAGAGCTGGGACCTCCGTGGTACTTGCAGATTTGAACTGTGCCACAGATCCCCCTGCAGAATGGCTCCCTCATGCCTCCTTTCATCTCCGCCTCCTTGGAGGAGATGTGGCAGCAGCTATTTGGACACTATTGTGTGTCCTGTTGCATGAAAGGAGCGGGGAATCCCAGAACTGGAGTTCATTTCCTTAGGCTGACGGCTTGGACCCTGTTCCCAGTCAGGAGGGGAATGCTGTGTGCTTTCCAAGCATGCTGGAAGTCACTTGACCTGCCTACGGTTTCGGTGTTGGGAACAGACCCCAGGCCTGACTCCTAGCCAAACCCTGCTGTTGCCAGTGTTGTCTGCTTCTCTCCAGCGTTACCTGCTTGGCACAGGAATTATGGGAATGGAGCTGTAATGAAATTGCTTCCTAAATCCCGCATGTTAATAGCAGCTCAATTAGATGGGACTCCTGTGATTCCTTTGAAGTCCGTGTGAATGAATGACGCTGGGGCCATCCTCAGAAAAGGCAGCTCGGAAACATGCTGCCTCTTGACCTGCTCTTGAGCACTGGCACGTCCTTGTCAGTGCATGGGCTTGTCTGGAGCAGGGTAGCCAGATATAGTCCAGAGGTGGATTTTTTTTTTTTTTTTTTTTTTTTTTTTTTTTTTACTATTGATGCTTTCGCTGCTGGGTGCTGTAGCATGAGCCCGTCTGTACAATAGTAGCTGAACGTTCATTCTTCTGCTTCCCTGTATTCCTGTGGCTGCCACACATGACTAAGGAGCAAAAACAATCTAGTGGAGTGACTCATCCCTTTAGAGAAGGTGGGATAAGAGCAACAAGAGACAGCAAGGATAGAAACAGTATCCACAGGGGAGCTGTGCTGTGCTGCACCAAAGCTACCCAGAATCTCTTCTGGCTGGCCACGTTGAAGATTTTGGTCATCAGTGATTTTTAACAGTGAGAACTAGTTAAGAAATTGGCTGATGCAACATTTTCTAAATAAAGGCAAAGGTGATTTATTTAAAACATAAAATCTGCTATTTCTTGGTCTGTGGGTTTGTCTCAATTCTAAGCTGTATCTTGGATGATCAGTGGAAGGTGAACAGACGAGAGAGCCGAGGCTGGCTCAGGAGTCCTCACCACATGATTGAATGAGATGCTTCTGTGGCTTGTAACCACAGTGTTCTCCAGGTTGCTTCAGCACAGCAGGTTGTTCTGAAAGTCTAATGGGTTATATTGCTTCAAAAACAGCTTCTGGGTTATTTGGCATCCCTGTAAGTCCATTGAGGGTAACTGCAGGGCAGTGGAACTTGAGTTTTGAGTCTCCGTTTCCTTTCTCTTTTAGATCAACGAACTCAGCAATGTTCCCGTCCCTGTCATGTTAATGCCCGATGACTTTAAAGCCTACAGTAAGATTAAGGTGGACAATCATCTATTCAACAAGTAAGTAGCTGCTTCCCAACTTGTTTGTCTCTATAATTAGAGCTCTTCGCTGTGGGTGAAACTGGCATGGTGAAGGCCTTTTGGTTTGTTCCCTGTTGTAATGCCCAGAGGATCTGGCATGGCTTTGTTGCCAAATCTGTGCCCTGCCCAGACCACTCAACAGGACATGGCGGGAGGTCAGCCTGTCACTGAGATGCTGTCTTGTGGTTTGGTTTATATGCTTTGAGTGATGAGAAGTCTGGTAAGGCCAGGCTCAGAAGTGACACTGCTACAAAGCTAGTTACACATAGATATTCACTGGACTGGGTAGAAGACAGTATTTTAAAGTTCAGAAAGCGTAACTTGTCCAAAGCCCTAGGGCTGGAGTTTGCTGCACATCTTGGTTATGCTCAAAATTGATGCAGGACTGTCTCTTGACTCCTGCTGTGCCCTGTCTGGGTGTCCTGTCCTGACCAGTAGAACCCAAATCCCAAGACCATGGAGGAGTGGGTAGGAGTTTGCTCTCCATGACCTGCTAGGTTCCTTGTCTCTTTGAGACTGTTCACAGGAGACAGCTGTGAAGCTCCATTTTACACCTGGCCCATGGGGTTTGTGTGGAGTTACCCCCTTCTTCTTTTCCCAAAAGATCGATTTTTTGGAAGCCCTTTTAAAGCCACGGTTGTGGCTGGTGCTCAGAGCTGCGTTCCCCACCCTGGCTCTGTGTGTGTGCGGGTCTGCAGTGCTCCCTGATTAATGCTTCATTTTCACTAAGTTTCATGGGGATCAGCTTTGAGAGTGGGAGTGTGATTCAAAAGTTTGTCTTCTCTGGCACCTACAATTTGCAGTATCTGCTCTTCCCTCTTCTCCTACGTAGATTTTGGTTTCCCACATATTGGTGCAAAGGATTCTCATTGAGATTGAGCTGACAAAATCTCCCACTGTGTCCAGGCAGGACCATCCTCTCTTCTTTCCAGTGGGCAGAATAAGAGCTCTGGTAGGGTGTAGATGCAGCATCCCTCAGCAATGGGGAACGTTGTCTGTTGTCCACTGTACTGTGCCCTGGAGAGACTCCGTTCTGCTGGTGAGGTCTGATGGCAAAGCTCACTCTGTAATGGTTGGGACTGGTCTGGAACATGCCAGGCTGGACCTGATTCACCCCCTCTCCTTTGCGTTCTGGGTGAGATGGTTTGTCTTGTGTTGACCTTTCTTTTGAGGCACGAGTGATCTGATCTGATCTGAAATCAGAACCTCCCCCCTTTCCTCCAGCTTTTCATCTTAAACAGTAACAGTGTGTTGCAGGGGGCAGCTGTGTTACTGAACAGAACAAAGCAACAAAGGAGGAGGAAAGAGAGAAATTATTCTGTCAGATCTGTGCTTGTGACAGGGGAGATTGTTCTGTACGGCAGGCATCCTCATCCAAAGAGCCTGTTAGTCAAAAGCTGGAACCTGCAAGCATTTCTATGAACAGATGACTTTTGTAGGCATCCAAAGAAACAAGCTGCCCTAATGAGAGTAAATACTTGCAGAACAGGGCCCTTGTAGGTAGGAGGGGGCTTTGAATATCCTGGGGAGTTAGCAGTGAAGTGGGAGAAGAATTGAGTTTGATTTCACAAGCTGATCATTGCACAACAATATCTTTCTGCTTTGCCCTAGGGAAAACTTGCCAAGTCGCTTTAAATTTAAGGAGTATTGTCCACTGGTGTTCCGAAACCTCCGAGAAAGATTTGGGATTGACGATCAAGACTACCAGGTACTGTCTCTTCTCTCCCTGCCCTCCTAACACCTTTCCCTAGGACAGAGTAACCAAGCTGGCAGAGAATTTATGATATCAACATTCTTGTGTGGTCAGCTTTTATGGGCTTATAGTCATGGTTTGAATGGTTTTACCATAACGCTAAGGGAGTAGATCTTGCTGTGCCAGGCACTGGGCAATTGCAGAATGAAAAGACAGTCCCTGCTCCAGAGCACTTACAGTCTCGGCATAAGGTAAGACGCAGCAGATGGTTGCAGACAGGCAGGAGCTCGAGGATAACCGTGATCTGGTGGAGAACATCTGCAGGGAAAATGAGTCTGTCGTATTTTTACAGATTTGGGTGCTGTTTTAACCACGTGCGTGTGCCAAGCATTGGTGCTGTTGAATTGGGTTTATCAAGGTGGCTGCTGCTTTGGGATGTGGCCCCTAGGGCCAGAGGTTCAGGCTTGCCTTGGAGACATTTTCTTGTATTAATACCGCTGGGCTTAAATCCAGTGAAAGAGAAATGTCGCAACTCCTGCTGCTACAGCAGGGCCACCCTTCCACACTCGGCTCTTAGTCTTACGCACACAGGAGATGTGTAGTAGCAGGCTGCTTAGAGACCTCTTAAATGAGGGGAAAGCCAATGCAGAGAAAGAGGGTGGCTTTGATAGCTGCATGGCCTTTAGCAGGCCGAGTGTTAGGTAATTAAACCCGGTATCTTTGGCACTCTGCTGCGGTTGATAAAGGCTGGCAATACGCCAGCACTGACTTCAACTAAAATACTCACTGGAACCCGCCAGCCAAGAGAGGCACGTTAGCGCTGGAGCAGTGGGTGAGTGGTCCTTTGCTTCCTCCCTTCTTTGCTTCACATGCAAGCCCAGCCATGCTCCCTGCTGCCTGCCTTGTGGGGAGAGGAGATGGGAGCAGAGCTGTTCCTGCTAATCCCACCAAACTGCTTCCTTCTGATCGTGTGTGTGTGTGTGTGTGTGTGTGTGCCCACGCCCACATATGTCTCAATGTACACCTTCCCCAAGTGTGTCAAAATTCTTCCTGATTATATCTAGGTTATTGCCTGATCTCCCACTGTTTCAAGGTTAATATAATGAAGAGATCTGCTTTCTTATTCCAGCTGCATGGCTTATTGCACTGGTGAGACACTGGATCTACTTGATCCAGTTTCTGGTCTCATGTGGTATAGAGCAAGGAGCAGATGTGTAACACCTGCGTCCCCTCCTCTGCCCCTTGTTCTCAGACCAAGGGGGGAGCATGCTGCTCCCTCTGTGGGAAGGGCTGACCTCTGAGGATACCAAGATTGGTGTTAGGAGCTTTTTGCTTCTTAGTGTAACTCTGTCTCAGCTGCCTCTCTCCTGGCTGCCAGGGCCCATCCTACTCTGCTGTCTGTTCTCAGGCATACTGGGCACTCTGAGGGTGTTTGCTCAAAGTGAGACACGTTTTTCGAGCAGAACTGACAGTCGTCTTTGCTTTTCTTATGCAAGGGGCCGGCCATCCCCAGGAGGAATAGTAAATGCTAGCTGCTGCATCGTGGCTGCCTGTCGCAGCTCTGGTCTGGGTGACTGCCCATCTGCTGGCGGAGACAGAGCTGAGCGCAGTGTTAGGAGGCAGGTGGCGTTCGTTGTGCCTGTGTGTGCTCAGTGCCTTGTAATTACCTGCGAGCCATGAGTTGCACACGCAGATCTCTCCTGCTTGTGGTGGAAGATCTCTTTTATTTTCAGGACACGGCTGCTCAGTCCATGCTTTTCTTGAGCACGTGCCTGTTAGATTATTAATTTTATTTTTTCCCTCCTACCATCAGGCCCGTTCTCTAGGCAGCGATGGCGTTTTGCCAGGAGAAGCAGTACCGTTGCCTCCTGGTCTGTTGACAGTAGTTCATGCCAGGCTGTGTGTGGCTCCTGAGGAGACTGCTTGGCCAGCAACACCCTGCCCCGGCGGCTGGCTGTACCAGGGAATTACTTCGTGTGCTGGCTTCCTCCATACCCTTCAACGTACTTGCATGCAGTGAATTCATTAGCTCCTAATTATTTTTTCTCCCAGTCCATCCACTGTACTATATTTTAGAAATTTTCTTCTCAGTTTCTTTTAAGAAATGATTAGACCGTGTGAAGTAACTTACATAGAAGCACCCACAATCTTGTTGGCTCTCAATACTTAGTTTATCATCTATGCTTTATCTGTTGCTCTGAAGGATTACTTCCCATTCTCTGGGGTAGAGCAGTTTAGCTCTTTGAAAGTGTCCAGCTAGAACAGAAAGCAGAAAAATGTTCATTGAGCTAAATCCAGGTGGGTAAAACTTGATGGCTTGAGTGGGAATTGAGCCAGGATGCTAAATATAACACCCGAACTCTGGAAGAGGTGGGAGTGACAGGAAGGGAACAAAGTAAACCTAAGGACGATGAATTTGGTAATGTCCATATGTGGTCATGATTTCTGCTTCCCGTCTCCTCTAGAAGAAAAGCTCTGTGGTTTTGAGGTGAGGGGTGATTAAACTGTGTAGCACAGACTCATTTGCAAATGTCAGCAAGAAGCAAGGGTTGGGTTTTTTTGTTTGCCTTTATTTTCCTGACGGTTTCCAAAGCCGTTGGCAGGAGTAGAGTTTTTCCCCTGCTTCATTAAAGTTTTAAAAGCTTTAAATGCTTCATTCTGAAAGGAAACCTCTCGGCTCACTTGCAGCGTGACACGGTAAATCCCTCTTTTGCAGCAGGCTCTGCTTGCCTGCGTGTCTGGGTCTGCAGAAGAGCAGGCTCCCTCTGCTGTCTGCTCTTTAGAGAGCTGAGGGATGGAGAGAACAGTGTAACTAGCAGCTAAAAAAGCATCGTGAAACATGTTGTCCAGCCCTGAGATCCTGAAAGCCACATCTACCTTGACCTAAAGACCACTATCCAGGTGTCAGTACCATCGCGTTTCAGAGCACAACTCTCCTCATGCTTGCAACAGCAGCAAGGAAATGCTGGTGAGAGCTTATACTGTTGGTTGACAAAATGGCTTCTGAACAGAGACTAGTGTCTGGGGTGGTGGTGTTGGAAGGCAGTTGCTGAGAAGTGTTGGAGAAAACAAACAGGAGACCGGTAACCTGCTTGGGTTAGTCTGGAAGGCGCGAAGAGTAGTGACTCTAACGGTGGGATGAGGCTCACAGCAAGTTCCTCTGCCTGGGGAGAGGCATCAGAACAAAGAGCTCATGTTGTGGCTCAGGGAACATGGTAGATACTTGCTCTGCAGTTTGTTTGGGATTTGCCAATTGTGCTGCAAGATGAAAAGAAGCTGCAATGTTTCGTTGCTAAGGGTGGAGACAGGGATGTAAAGACAGATGCTGCTAGTTGTCGGAAGAACAACCAAGCTATTTATACTCACAGTCTTTTTCATCCAGTTGTAAGAATAGCAGAGGCTGAGGGTGGCTTTTGGTTTCAGGATGACCTGTAAAGAATTCCCAGACAATGAGATTTTTGCTGGTTTAGGTTGTTTTTTGATGGCAAAGGCGGCAGGCCATTTAGTTCATTTTGTTCTGTTTTTCCTTAAACCTTGGAAATATCCTGACTGTTCTTAAATTTCCAGGAGGAAATGCTAAGAAGTCTTGCCCTGTGTATACTGCATCTTTAAAAACCCCTTAGTAAAACACATCTTCAAAAATGTATGCCAGGTGTTGGAGTAAAACACGTGAACAAATAGAAGGCCCAGATCAAAGTTCTAAACTCCATGTCCAGACTTCTAAACAATTGTGTTAACCTCAGTAGTGCTAAACACTCAAGGATGCTTGCTTACTAATGGTCACGATTGGAGTGTGTTTGCAAGTGTGCTCTGAAGCTTGGCCAGGACACTGTCACAGTTACGAAGGTAGAGCGCAAAGTCCCTGGGATGTCTGTTATTCCAGAGCCAGGTTGTGGAGTTGGCTCTGGTCACCCATGTCTCATCTGCTTTCCAAGACTGCTCTTCTTTTTTTCTCCGGGGAGGTGGCAGCTTCTGCCTCTCTTCCCCACTTTTTTGTTCTGGTTCTCTCAGAACTCGGTGACACGAAGCGCCCCAGTGAACAGCGACAGCCAGGGCCGATGTGGGGCCCGGTTCCTCACCACCTATGACAGGAGGTTTGTCATTAAGGCAGTGTCGAGCGAGGATGTAGCAGAGATGCACAACATCTTAAAGAAGTACCATCAGGTACGGTGAGTCTGGAACACTGGGAGGGGAGGTGGCAAACACCTTGGGGAGCATCTTGTGATTTTCTGGGGAACTGGAGCTTGGGATTCACAGTGTGCAACCTGGCAGAGCTTGCAAATAGCTTTTGCAAAAGAAAACAATGTTCCTTAGCATTTGAGAGCCAATTATGGCACAGCTGCCCGATTCTTCACAGTGCTGAGCCCCTTCACAGCTCACCCTGCTCCTTACATCAATGAATTATGGATCACTGATACCTGAGATCTGTAAACATGCTCCTAATTCAGTCCTTTGAATTAGACTTTCCGGAGGGACCAGGGAGGAGACCGTTACATGCAGCAGGGAAGGGGGGGGGGGGGGGGGCAAAGTGGGACAGCTGGAAATGTTCTACCCTGGTCCACATTATCTGCCAGTCCATCTGCTCTTTACTTTCAGATACACTCACATAACCACAAGAAGTGATGTTAGCCAGTGCCAACAACAGACTAGCCCCACTGAGACTGAGTGAGGGACATGCACACCTAGCCTGCTACAGCAGGGTGGACATACACACACAAGGGGATGCTCTGTCTCAGCTCAGGGCTGGAAGATTCTTACAATGCCATAACTTGCATTTCTTGAGACCCTAGGAGCCATTTGCAAGTCTCCTTTCCTTTCACATCGGTGTCAGATGGCTGGAACTGGAGGCTTCACTATCACATTCTTGCTGAGCTTGTGTTCTGTCAGAGATCAGTTTTGTGTGACAGTACTGTCTTTCTCTGCCCTTCCCTTCCCCGCTTTCCTCCAGTTTATAGTGGAGTGTCATGGGAACACCCTCCTGCCCCAGTTCCTTGGCATGTACCGGCTCACTGTGGACGGAGTGGAAACCTACATGGTGGTTACCAGGAACGTATTTAGTCACAGGCTGACTGTGCACCGGAAATACGACCTGAAGGTGAGGGTTTAGAGGGCAGTCATGGAGCTGAGAGCTCCTTTTCCAGGAGGGCGGGAGTTGGTCTTTGTAGCACCTACTTGACAAGGTCCTGGGCTTTGCTTTTTGTTGAGGGGATTAGGTTTTGGGGGCTCTGGATGGGGCTCCACTTGAGGCTCGAATGTTGTTCCATTCCCCTATCCCAAGTGGCCTACGCTACACCAGGTAGATCTGTAGGTCTATCTCAGGCATGAAAAATGGATTGAACACTGATTTTAAAAATACTTTCATTGTTTTTCTGCATGGAGGAATTAAACAGTGTCAATGAATTCTTCAGGAATATGACACGCAGTGCAGCAATGTTCTTTTCTTTATTCTTTTATCAGGGCTCAACAGTATCCAGGGAAGCAAGCGATAAGGAGAAGGTATGGACTGTTCCTGGCCAGCCTTTCCTTCCTCCTGGTGGTTGGAAGCAGATGGGATCCAACTGACTGCCCTTTTCCAAAGGGGTATTGAGCAGGGGACATTAGATGGGCCCTGAGTGATAACCTGTTTCTGTCCCACCTTTCAGGCTGTGCCCAGTAACTGCTCAGGAAGAGATGGTGCAGATCTGGTGCTGCCTTGCCCTGCTCTGTTATGTTGACACTACCAGGAGTGGGGGGAACTTCCTGGGGGACAATCCCACAAGTACCAAAACCCACATTAGTGCAATGGTGTCTTTATGGAAGGATTTCTTCGTAGCGCTCCCTGTGTACCAAACTGAGTCAGGTCAGCAGTTAGCTTTTGCAACAGATGCTTTTATAAACCAGACCAGCTCCTCTCAGATTCTTGGCATATCTCAGCATGTTTGTAAGTTTGGTTTCTGGTGCCATTAGGGAAACTTATGACTTAAGAATCCTGCCTCTGCAAAACTTTAGCTGTGTTGCTGCCGTGAAAAGTCCTTGAAATCACATCAGTAACTCATCGTACTACGTGTTTTGCATATGCACATGGGACTTTCAGGTTTGGGACCACAGAATAAGTCTGCTCCAGCTTGTCCTAAAATTAGATCTCTGGCATGAGCCAAGGAACTCCCATTTACACTGAATTGTCTGGTATCAAGGCATGGCTTCATCGTGCCCAAGTGTCGCCAGCTTGCTGGCTGTTTACTCTAGTGTTTTCTGCTTATGCAGAAAACCAGACCATTCGTATTAGATCCATGTAAAGCCACCACACATGTGTCAGTGTAAGAACAAAATAATTCAATTCCCAGCTGCACAAAGGGGTTGTATGTGCTTCCATATCCCTGAGAAATCCTCGGGGCCTGCTGCAAGCAGATTCATCAAAAAGCAGTGGTTTTAATTTTTTCCTCAAGCCTTTAGGGAGAGAAGCTTTTTTTTTTCTTTCTTTCCCAAGCCCTCCCCTCTTCCAGAAGCCAACAAAATGCATTTCTTTTCTATTCTGGGAGCTGGTTAGACCGTCTCTGGCTGGAGCCCAGCTGCCAAGTTTTCAGCCTGCAGCACATCTTCCTGGCAGTCTTTAAAGTTGAGTTGCTCTCTGTGTCTCCCTTCAGTTTCCCCCTAGGTACAGCTCAGCACTGTGCTCTGCCTGATGCCATTTTCATACTTGGTGGACAGGATGGGACACTTCACCTTATAAACAGGCAAAAGATCCTGGTGCAACCCCACACTCGATCAGAGTCGCCGTGCAATCAGCGTATTGCTAATGGATCAGTGTACCAGCCCTCCCCCAAGAAGTAGGGGTTTGGAGAATTTGAAACAGGCTTTTTGTTGCAGGCCAAGGATCTACCAACGTTCAAGGACAACGACTTCTTGAATGAGGGTCAGAAGTTACATGTTGGAGAAGAGAGTAAAAAGAACTTCCTTGAAAAGCTGAAGCGGGATGTGGAGGTAGAGTTTCCTGGGGGACAGCTTTTACTCGGTCTCCCGTAACTGGATCCCCACAGTGGCCTCTGGTTCAAGGGGTGCAGCAGTGATTGAAAAGCAAGTAATTCCTGGATCAGTCAAGCAAATACAGTCAGGGTCATGCTGATGGCAGTGGGCATATGAGCTCATGTGTAGATTCTCTAGTCTAATAAGGGTTTAGCTCTCAATACAGCCCTTTCTCAGGGACATACTGGCAGGGTGGGACAGAGGATTTTTGATCCCACATGGATGCTGTTGTTCGAACTCATCTCTTTCTCCCAGTTTTTAGCTCAGCTGAAGATTATGGACTACAGCTTGCTGGTTGGGATCCACGATGTTGACAGAGCGGAGCAGGAAGAGATGGAAGTGGAGGATCGAGCAGAGGATGAGGAGTGTGAGAACGATGGTCTCGGAGGCAACCCCATTTCCTCCTATGGCACACCCCCTGACAGCCCTGGCAACCTCCTCAACTACCCTCGCTTCTTTGGGCCTGGAGAGTTCGATCCTTCTGTTGATGTCTACGCCATGAAAAGCCATGAAAGTGAGTGTCGGGGAATATTGCCCTGAAGAAGGTCTGGAGGGCAGAGGAGGTGTCCTGTGGTCTGGCTGGGCTAAATGGAGCGGGAGGACTGTCCACAGAGAGAGGGAGATCCTGCCAAGGGTCTCTCCTTTGCTGTGCAGTCCATTATTGTGGATGGTGTGAGTTGGAATTGGGTAGAAGTGATGCTTGGAGAGTAGTGGCACGTTCAGAGAGTGTGTGGGCCTCTGGTGTGCTGTTTCCAGTCATGCTTCTCTGCCCTTCTACAGCCTTCAGCTGCCTTGCTTTCTCTGCTAGTTGCATCAAAAGAGATCTGCCATGTATTTCTTAAAGAGGGGGGCGCAGCTGGGCTTTGCTCACAGCTCAGGGTGTGCTAGCGACTCTCTTGCCTTGCTAGGTGCCCCCAAGAAGGAAGTGTACTTCATGGCCATTATAGACATTCTTACGCCATATGATGCGAAGAAGAAAGCTGCACATGCTGCCAAAACAGTGAAACATGGGGTAAGCAGCCTGACACCTGCAGGGAGGATGGGCTTTGGGGCTTCTGCTTTGCCTGCGTGCATGTGTGTGATGTCTCCTGACACTGATTTTTCTACCAGTTTGGAAATTCTCCAGTGATCATGTGCCCAATAACGGCTCTTCCCTCACTTACTTGCTCCTCACACTGTCTTGGAAAGGCTTTCCCTCTGGTTGATTGGAGATGACTTGCATTTACGTCCCAGTTTGGAAGGTGCTCCATTTCCCTGGTGTGGCACCAAGAGCCTTGCAGAGCAGGAGTGGACTGGCTGCAGGGAGACGTACTGCCCTGCCCTCTTCCTGGGGCCAAGTCCTGTTCCCTGGCAGCAATCCTGAACTTCCCAAAAGGGCTTGAAAAACGCCCAGGTTAGTGGGACATGGAATTTTCCATGCTCCTTCCAAATCTCCTCTAAACTGTGAAGGAAAAAATCCAGTGCTTTGAGTCAGTGGTCTGCAGAAGATCCAACTGGAGCTAAAATCAGTTTCTTTGGGGATCTCTCTAGACCTCTCTGGATGTTGTTTTTCCTTAGAACTTTCAAGTTGTTATGAGTCTTGCCCAGCAGAGACAGGCTATGCTGACATGATCGCTCCCTGCTGTCCTCCCTCCTCCATCCTTTGCAGTGCTGCGGGGTCTGCCTTTCGAGAAGCGTGTTGTGACTTATCTCTCCTCTCTGCCTTGCAGGCTGGGGCAGAGATCTCCACCGTGAACCCAGAGCAGTACTCTAAACGCTTCAATGAATTTATCTCCAATATCCTGACATAGTCGTCTTCAGCCTTCAGCGAGAAATGAAGAGAAGAGGGGCTACTTCCAAACAGAGAATGCAGCCTGTGACACTAAAACAGACACTGTAGCAGCATGTGGGGTGTGCGTGTGTGTGTGTGTGTGAGAGTGAGTGTGTGGCACTGTGTGACTTAAGAGAAAACTAATTCTAGGTGCACCCTCCAACAGTCCACTTGACCCAGGTGGAAAAGTGGGTTTTTATGTTACAGAAGTGCCCAGACATAGATTTTGAGGGCTTTTTAAAACAAGAAAAGTGCATTGTTTCAGCACTGCTCTTTCTAATGACGTTTTCTCCTCTCTGATCAAGAGAGTCCCATAGGGATATGATATGTGGCACTGTATAAAAGGGGTCGCTCTAGATCACGTTCAGTGGGAGTGAAGCAGTGCCTGATTCCACAAACTACTACTTTTTTTTTATTGGACTGTCTTTACCAGAAAGACATACAAGCCCTTTTATTTCCCTCTTGGTAGGAATTGGAAGGAAAATAGCTCACCATTTCAAGGATGGAAAATATTACCCTGATAAGGAGGAGTCGCTGAACTTTAGGTAAATTCAGACTGGGACACTTTATATTTTTTGGTTAATTTAAGTAACAAAAACTTTTTTTTGTAACTGCACTTGATTTACAAGAAAGACGAGGGAAATGAACATCTACCAAAGATGATCGCTTAAAAAGGTGTAACTCCTAGAACCTAAAAAAAGTGTGAGAAGTAGTAGAAGCATTGAACAACCTCAGATAATAATGTGCTTGGACCCATTGTGCTTTAAATTGGCCAGCTATGAAGATTTCGTAAAAGAAAAGAGAAAAAAAAAAAAAAAAACAACAAAAAAGTGTTTTGTACCTGTAGATATGAGATAGTATTTGACTATCTGGAATGTTTCCCTGTCGCACCTCAGTCAGGAATTGCCGTGTTTCTTAGATTACAGCTTCACATCACAGTTCTGCCAGTGTTAATCTAGCTAATGTTCAGTCTTCCTTACTTGCCCGATCTGCAACAGGTACTTGAATTTGTTTCCTGACAGAGGTTCTTTGGTTAGTTGGTTTATTTTTTAAATGGCAATGTGACTTGCACACGAAGGAATTGGACTCGCTACCGGTGGGGAGTGCTGGGAGCTGTGACTGTGGAGCAAGTTCCACTGCTCAAGAGGACTCAGGACTTGAGCTGTGATTCTTTTTACTCTTCTCTGCTCCATACCCCTCTCTAGAGCGACAGTCAAGGAGTGGAAATGTTTGAACACTTGCGCCAGTTTATTTTCCCCCCCTAAGGAATTGGAACTGATTTGCGTGACTGAATAATGTCCTGTTTTGTCTCCAGAATGCTTGTAATATTTTTCACAGCCAAGCTTGTCAGACTTGCTTTGGGTTTTGTTAGCTCTGCTGCACAACAGTTACCAATCTTTTGGTTCTTTTTTTAATTTTCTTTTTCTTTCTGAGCAGGATTTAGCGTTTCGAACAAACCTCTTGCAGTTGAAACATGTTGCTTATCTGCCTTGAAACTGTTTTCACATATGCCTTTGTTTCGGGAATAAGCTGTTTCGAATGTCTGTCCTGTGCTGTAACGCGTGCTACAGTTTGCTGTGCGGAATTTGGTCCTTTTGAGAGATAACTGGTGCTCATCACATCCTGGTAATTTCCCTAGACTAACGCTAGCTCTGGTCTGGATTCTGAATGTGGGCTTGGGGTTTTTTTTATGTTCATACCCACATTCGTGATGTGAATCCCACAGGTCTCAACTTTGAAGGGGGCAAAAGGGGGCTAACCTTTCAGCCCATACGAGTGCACTGTAAATAGAGTCTTTAAGAAATCAAAAATTAATATTAGGGGTCATAATGGGATATGAATCTTTGTATTCATTCATGGGTCATTCCCTTCGACGTGGGACAAATTTCTTCTGCCACTGTAGTCCAGTCCCTATTGTGTGTGATGTGGGGGCTAACACACCGTTGTCTGGGAGGCTGAGGAGTCTCATGTCTTAAGGTGTGTAGCTGGAAAAGCCACGAAACAAATGCAGCTATGAGAATACTTTAAAAAAGGGAGGACTTAGAGGGTATCATCAGCTTAGTTTTGTGGGCATTATATTGGTTACTCTTCTCTTAAACAATAAGCACTTAAGTTTACTATCAACTAGAAATTAAACACCGATCACTTTTTATTCTTGACAGTTTTAAAAATCTGCATTGAATCCGCAACTTTGGCCTGGTAAGTTTGCTGTTCTCCTTTTGGGAAACTAGCTTGTACCTTTTAAACTGTTTATCTTTAAATTGTGTATTAAGAAAAAAAAAAGACGAGAAAAGGGGGGAGGAAGAGAGAAGGAAATTAGTGAACTGCAGACATCCTGCAATGAGACACTACAAAACAAACAACCCAAAGAAAGTAGAAGAATGAAGCTTGCTTAGCTAGGAGCAACAGCCTCATTACCTGAATTTCTGAACAGTAAAGAAAAAATGCGGTTAGTTCCTGCAGCAATCTTTACAGAAGTCATGATACTAAGGGCTTAAGAGCAGTTAACTGTATTTTCTTATTCCACTCCAAAGAAACTCCTGCTAGAATTAAATTGGCTGTCTCTGGCTCAAGTGATACGAAAAGCCCCATAAACTCTAATCACTTTAGCACTTCCCCAATTCTGCCACTTCTGTCAAGTTGCCATACTGTGTGTATTAAAGTAATTAAATGCAATTTTCTCTCTTAATGATGTATTACCCAGGTATGTAACTTTGTTTAACATAAGCATTTTGTATATTGTTTACATTTTGAAAGGTAGCATTATGTTGAAAATGCTAATTTTTGTTTCTAGACAGTATTTTTATTACCAGAATAAGAAGTGAAGCTGCAAATATTTGATTTGTTTTTAAAAGGGACTTTTTCTTTTGTTTTTGTTGTTTTGTTTTGATTTTTTTTTAATCTTGTTTTAGGTCACTTTTTTAACTCAAGTATTTAAAAGCAAAAGCCAGCCCTTTCAATTCTGGTTTTACAGCTGCTTGTGCTAGTTTGTTGTCTGTTTCTGGTGTGAATTTAGTTCTAGTTTGCTGAATGTAGATATTTCTGTCTGTAGCATGTACCCTGCGGAACACTTTACACTGAAGTGCATTTGACTGAGAACCCCCCTCGGCTGAGAGAGTTGCAGTAGGTAGGCGGATCACTCGGATCCTGGTCAGAGTACAGGAGTTTTCAAGAAATTGCAGTGCAATTCTTTGCTTAACTGGAGTTTCAAAAAGAAAAAGAAACTTAGTATGCAGTGTCTCTCTCCAGTGCCCAACGGCAGGGTGAGTTTGTGTGAGAAGCGAGCTGCAGGATCTGTATTCCTGCCTGTACTGAGGGTCTCTCTCTTTCTGAGCGCGGGCCTGATCTGTCAAAATTTAAGAACTAAAAACTGCTTTGAACCTAGAACTTGTATGTCCCCCGTTGAGCTAGCTCCTGCAGCGTAAATAAGAGTGGGAGAGGGAAGGCGGAGTGCGGAGTCATCGTTTGGGTGCTGCTCTGCCCCAGTAGTGCAATAAGAAACACTCGAGAACATGTTGGGTCACCCTTTAGTAGGACCCACATGTTCTGGAGGTACCAGGCAGCACCCGCCCTTTGTGTCAGCTTTGGTGTGGGCGCCGAGAAGAAGGGCTGGTGTTTGCTGTGTGTAAGAAGAATGTCAGCAGGAGTTCCCTTCTCACAGCAAGGAGCGGTGGGATCCTTCCCTCCGGTCTTGTACATGCCTCTGATTGACCTGGTTTTAATTATAAAAGCCATGATCGTGAAATTCATCACAGGAAAAAACTTCTGGGGTAGTAGGTGACTCCAGATTTCCTGCGTAAGTGAGGCTGTACTCCCACATCTGAGAATCCTCGTTCTGAATTGGATTATTATAATCGGCAAGAACAAAACACTTGAGTGTCATTTCCTTTTCTGGGAGGAAACTCCTGCTTTCCCCTCCAGAGCATTGCCACAGCCACCTTCGGTGGGGATGTCAGCTGGGGACTCATCTCTTAGCCCAAGAAAGGCACAAAGCAAGGTTGTGTTGTAGTTGCGGGCCGTGCTGGGCAGCGTTGTGGCTCGGCCCCGACGGAAGGATGCCTCCCAGTCCTGTGACTACTATGCAGTCTCTGTAGACACCTCCCTTTCAAGCTGCGCAGAGGTCAAAAGTGTTTAACCTCGAGGTGGTACAAGCCTTTCAAAAGTCAGCGTGTATGTCCTAAATTTGGTTTGCAACACCGCGTAACCGATCTGAGACAGATCATCCTTAAAATAGCTCCAAAAACAGAACAGCTATCCTCTCCCTGTCTGTGTCTTAATGCCCCGTTTCAGGTTTGCCCATCAACTTCCCCTACTTCTGCAGAGCCATTCTCCAGTATCCGTATTAGCCACTACTGATTTTCCTTGCTCTTTGAAATGAGTATCTTGTGTAATAGCAATGGCAAAGCTCGGGGAACCAACTGCTGGTCATCCGTCGTTTTTAGTGGTTTCAGTTTTCACCACGCAGAGGTTGTGCTGGTCTTTGTTCAGCTGCACAATGCTAAATGCGGCCGGATCGTCATGTCAAGTGAGCGTATTACACACGAGGCCACGAGGGTGGGCAGGGCTAATCAGTGCAACTGAAAAAATGTGAATAAATTAAGTTTAATCTAAAACTAAAAAAAAAAAGCATTCTAGGTTTTTCACTGCTGTTTTTTAAATAGGAATTTTAAGTCCTCTGTGCTTGTCTGTTTGCTAGGAGCAGTTTGAGACACTGTTACTGTTTTGAAATGCATGCATGTTACAAGATGAGTCTCCAACCAGAGAAAAATAAAATTAAAACTTTGTGTACATCTGTTCCTTACTGCTGTCCTCTTTAAAGCGTCGTAATGATCCGCTGTTACTCCACAAGGTATGTGGTCGTTTTAAGTCCTAGATTAACCACAACTGGAAAAGTCTTTATACATGCCTGTAAAATGGGGGGTTTAAGTAAGAACTGATTTTACCAAGTCCTGGATATAAGAATAAATTAGATTCGATGGGAAAAGCTAATACTGCCATACTGTCTGAAAGAGATGCTGCTGACTGGCTGGGGCGCAACACACACATGGGTGTACAGAGGGAGATGAGTATGGGTGGCTCAGAGAGAAGAGTAAGCTCTGCTGCTGTGTAAATCCCAAGCTCCTTCTGATAGCTTTAGAGACGAGAACTTAATGCTAGTGTTCAGACTCAAGAAAAGGAAAGTTGACTACAATAGAGTTTTATTTAAAAAAGTTCCGAGCAGACTGGGGAGTGAGACACAGGAGCAGATGTGCTGGGCTAGTCCATGCGAGCTTTCAGGGTCCTGGTGGTGATCTTGTCTTTTTCACTAGAGGGGGAAAGAGAAGGCTATTAGTAAATCTGCATTTAATACCTCCATACAGATAGTCCCTTCATTAGGAAGTCACAGGGTGCATAGGTACGTTGTTTGCTAGTGCAGGCAGGATCATTTGAACTTGAAGGTGGCCGTTACAGCAGGGTAAACCTTGTCCTCCTGCCGCTTCACCCCAGGGGAGCTCCTGGAGGTTCAGTGAGCAGCAAGGCCTGGGATGCCGCAGGGAAACAGCACCATGAGCAAAATAAACTGCTTCAGAAGTCAGCGTGATTGCAGAGTCTGGCAGTTAATGTCACACCCCGCTGTGGCAAAGAGCATCCTCTCAGCCAGTGCTACCCAGTCACACTCCTAAATACTGACAGGCACGCTAGGGAATCTATGCAGCAAGAATCTAACTCAGGGATTACTTTCCCATGGCTCCTGCAGTTCCAGCAACAGCCACGAACTGCAACAGAGAGCAGCCATGAGAAATAAAACACTTAGAACGGGCAAAACATTGCTAAGGATACTGCTGGAAGGGAGCAGGACTAGGGATACCCTGGAAAGCAATGCTTTAACTGACTTTAACACACAGCTTCTTAAATTCTACCTGTTCTGTAGGGGAAGAGAGCAGCACTTACATTATGTGTACTACCACGCCCATTCCAGATATGGCATCTCTGTCCACTGCATTCAACATGGCCTGCGAGATTGTTTCAAAGAGGTGATCGGGTTCCTGAGGAACAGAAGCTACTTCAGTTGGTGTAAAAATTGAATGTTGAGTCATCAGATTTTGTTCAAACGCCAAAGTATCAACCAAGATGCTGCAAGATTTTCCCTGCGGGCTGCGATAAGCTACAGCCTCTTTGTTCTCCTGAGCTCCTTTGGGAAGTACCAAAGGACAGAGCTTTTCATCCGACCTGTGTATCTCACGTTCTCCAGTTAACAGGAGGAGGCTGAAACCAAAAATCGGAGCTGAGCCTGGTCACCTCACTCACCATGTCGGGCTCCCAGAGGGACTCGCACATGCCGTACATCTGCTCGGAGCAGGTGCCGCTGACCACAAAGTCATCAGTTATCATCGGGCAACCGATCAGGTCTAGAGAGCAGATGAAAGGTTCGTGTGTTATGGGGTCCAGCCCGGCTATGACTGGTTCTGTGTAGTAAGGTCCGAACCTGTGAAGAACAATATGGCATAGACACAGTTCCAAACCCCACGTAAATATCCATACGAGGAAAACATCCCACAGGTGCTTTTGGTGGGGGACCTGTCAGGTCAACCTAGAAGCACCCTGCAGCGGTTTTAGCATGGCAAATGGAGCAAACTTGTACTGCTACAGGATTATTTTAACAATACTTGATATTCTTTTGCAAGGAGGTCGAAGATAACATTGCCACTAGGTTGAAGTTTCCTTTTGCCATACCACAAGTAGTCGTTACAGGAGCCCTCCTCAGCCCCCCACCTCTCCAATCAGATCAGACCCAACAACCACAGCCTTCACTGACACACAAACAGTGACTCTCTTGTTTGACAGTTACCGTCTCTCATAGAGCAGATTGGAAACCATGCTCATAAAAGTCTGAGGTTTGATCTGCCTGCCTTCCTTCAGCTCGTAGAGATTCAGTCTGAACTTCAGTCTCTGGGCACTGCAAGAGATGAGAATCAGTATTAAAGCAGAAGCAGGTTCCTTTTTCTTTCATCTCCACCCAACTCTGAACTGTTCTACTGCATGCTGACAGACTGCAGCTCCTGACATATGCCTGAGGCAGGTAGGTATTCCAGATGTACCTCCTTTTGTACCTTAAGTTATTAAGTCTTAGTAGTGATGCCATCTTAAATAACATGCAGTTTTATTTAAAAAATCCCAATGAAAGGAGACCAAGAAAAGGAGTGCTGGCACCCAGCTATTATATCCCCCCTCATGAATAAGCAAAGACATTTTTGCTCAGTGTGAACTGCCACTTCGTATTTATTGTAAATATGCTTCTTACAGACCCAGTGTGGGAATGGGCGGGCGGGAGTCTCACTTACACCGTCTGCACATCCGTGGCCAGTCCTGCCAATCCAATATACAGTCTTTCTCCCATAGGGAAAATCTTCTGGAAGTCTGTGGTCACCATCTGCGCTTGAATCCCAAACCGACGGTCCGAGGCAATGGCCACGCAGTTCTTCCCCTTCATGGCCATTACGGCCCCGCCGTTATATGACATAATAGACTGGAAGACAGAAGGACAGCAGGTACGGCCGGGGCTGCGGGCGGCGCTTCGGGGTGCTCCCCCCGCGCCGGTTCCTCGGTGGGGTTGAAGGGGCTCCGGGTACCCCCTCGGCCTGGCCTGGCCCTGCGGCCCCAGCCCGGCGCCGCCACCCCTGGGGCAGCGGAGGGAAGCCAGCAGCGCTCTCCCTCGCGGTTTTGGCTTTAATTTTTCCCTTGTTGGGGGCCGCCGCTTCCCGCCACGGCCCGGCCTGAGGGAAGGCCCACGGCGATGCACCACCGCGGCGACGGGGAAAAGCCTCCAGCCCGCCCGCCTCCCCCGGGCACCCGCGGGGCTCGTCCCGCCAGGTCCAAGTCCATCCCCGGGACCCCCCCGGGCCGCCCCCAGCCTCGTCCCGGCACTCACCATGGCGCCGGCTGCACGGACACCGCCAGGCCCGCTCCGCTGCTCCGGCCGCACGCACAGCGCCGCTCCGCTGCTCCCGCCTCCCGCCTCTTCCCATTGGCGGCCGCCGCGACCTCCTGGCGGAAGACCGCTCGCTATTGGTGGTTGGGCCCCAGCAGGGCGGAACTGGTTGGTTGCGGCGCCGGTGAGGGAGGGGGAGAAAAATGAAGAGTCATAGTGAGCGGGGCATGCCGGGACGGGGGCGGACCGCGCGGGCGGGGCGGGGCGGGCGCGCAGCTGCAGGGGGGCGGGGCTCGCACAGCTGGATCCGTCGGGGTGCGCAGCTGGATGTATGTGCACGCAGGGGCGTGGCACAGCTGGAAGGACGTGCAGGGCATGGCACAGCTGGATGGACATGCAGGGCATGGCACAGCTGGATGTGCCCATAGGGGCATGGCACAGCTGGAGGGACATGCAGGGGCACAGCAGAGGTGACAGATGGGTGCCAGTGGCGCTGGGGGGTTCCCGAGGCCACGGCCCTTGTGCGGCACCCGCCTGCCCATTCTCCACATGCCCATTCCCTGCTGCCCGTGGCGAGGCTGGGGTCACCTCAGGGTGGCCGGGCTGGGACCTGCCCAGTGGTATCTCCCCCCAGTTTGGCCCTACGCAGCAACCTTCTGTTGGGTACTGGGAAAAGTTGGTGAAACCCATCTGAATTTAACTAGAAAACCCAGGAAACCTGGTCCGCAGCACACCACTGCACAGAGCCCTGGGGTGTGTCAGGCCTCACACACCCACCCTCTGCTTTCGCACCTCTGGGACTCGGGGACAAAGCCCTAAACTCGCCCTGGGGGGGCCAGGGGCAGCAGGTCTCCCCAGAGGGAAAAAAGATCTCTTTGGAAAGTGGCAGCACGCGAAAGTCACTCTGTAAAGCAGCGAGTCACGGCACATCCCAGGGAGGGGAAGGGGCCTGGCAAGTGGCTGCAAGGATATTTTTTGTTCAGAGAGTAATTGAAAGGCGGATTTGCGCTCTGCAGAGTATTGGATTTCCTTCCCTATCCCCGCTTGCCAGCTCTCCCCTCTCCTGGAGGAGACAGGATTAAATGTTTAATTTAGGGGAGTGATGTTGTGCCAAAGGGAAAGAGATCCATGTGTTTGGAAACGCTCTCAAATGCACAACAGATCAGCCTGCCTGGTTTCAATGAAAACCTCCGGCCCGTGCAGGGGCTGTTCATCCACCCGGGTCTGAGCCCCGAAGGCACAGCCCGTCCTGTGGCTGTTGTATTTTTAAAGCGTTTTCCATTGTAAAAGGTTTCTCGCAGGGATGAAGTTAGAGGCCACATTCTGTCTGGGGGGAACACCCTGGGGAGAGAAGGAGCAGCAGAACCAGATGGGAGTATCTCCATGGCAGACTTCACCAGCGCTGGCTGTCTCGGGGGGCAGTGGGGAGGTGATCCTCGCTGGGCACCACTTCTCTCTTCGCTTGCCCGTTAGGTTTGCGCTCTCGGATCAGGAAGGCAGCAGCAATTCTGCTCCCAGAGAGCCCTGGCGCATCCCCAGCCCCGGCACTGCTGGGCTCGGCCATGGGAGCATTATGTGGCTCTGGGCTTTTGAAACAACAGGGATCTTCCTGGCACGGCTTTATGCCCTGCATCAAAACATTAACTTCATTATTTCTGGTATGAAAATAAAATCAGGGCAAGTGGGGAACATAAATAGATTTTACAAGACTTTGTAAGAGAGGGGAACTTCAGCAATGCAGATTTTGGACCCCCTTCAGCTTTATTTTTTAGGGCAAAATACAGTCTCTGGATGGAAACAGGCTTTCAAGTCTCTGCTCCGTTTTTTATGTCCCAACATGTCCTTTTGCTCACAGGAGAAACTGCGGTGCAGAGGGGACCACAGGCTGAGCAGAAATGTTTTTGTTGATGCTGGGGGCTGGTTCCCCCCTCGCCCAGTGCCTTGGAGAGAGCTGTGAGCCCATGGGGAACACCAGGACCGCATCCTGCCTGTTTGTACCTTCCCCCTGTCCAGTTCAGCCCGGTCCTGAGGGCAAGAAGCACCCCAAGGTGGCGAGGAAAACCTCACCAAGCCCCTTCGCAGCTTTTTACACAGTGAAAAAACACCCTGCCCGCCCCACGGGGTCCGGGACCGGCCACCTCCGCCTGCCGTGTCCATCCTCGGCCGCGCCCCGGAAAAAATTTGAGGGGGGAAGAGAAAAAAAAAGGAAAAAACGAGGGTAAAACAGGTGGCACCGTCCCTGGGTGGGCTCGAACCACCAACCTTTCGGTTAACAGCCGAACGCGCTAACCGATTGCGCCACAGAGACCGCGCTGGTAACGGTTCGTGCGGTCGCCGCACTCAGGCAGAGCATCACCGGTAGTGCCCGGGGAGCACCGGGGCAGCGAGCTGGGCGGGGAATTAATTACACGGCCGCAACCGTGTGGGCCGAGGGGAAACACGCGTGGGCGCGGCGCCCCGCCGAGTGGCCGGTACACCAGGGTCGCACCGAGCCCCGGCCGGACCCACGCGGGAGCCGCGGACACACGCGGGGCAGTGGGGACGTCCGCCGCCTTCCGCCGCGTTGGAGGGGGGCTGAGGGGGCGAGCGGCCGCCGACACGCGTGGGCGCGCCGCCTGCCCCGCACCCCCCGAAATCCCCCGTGGGCTCCCCGCAAGCTGCCCCCTTCCCTCCCGGGGCCGCCGTCACGGATCCCGCCCGGCCGCGGGACCGGCCCCGCGGGGGAAAAGAGGCCGTGAGCCCGACCGCTCCGCTCCCCTTCCCCCCCCCTCTTTTATTTCTTTCCCGCTTTTTCCTTTTTTTTTTTTTTTTTAATTTTTTAATTTCCTCTCTCCTTCCCTTTTTCCTGCCTTTTTTTCTTTCCTTCCCTCCTATTCCCCTTTTTTTCCCTTTTCTTCCCTCCTTTTCCATTTTTCCCTTTCTTTCTCTAATTTCCCTCTATTTGTCTTCCCTTCCTTCTTTTTGTTTCCTCCCTTCCCTATGCTTTCCCCTCCCGCCGCGGTCCCGCGGGCCCTGCCGACCCCCGCAGCAACCGGACCCACGCCCGGGGGGTCCGGAGGAGGTCCCGCGGGACCCGGGATGCCCCGCGTCGCCTCCCGGTTGGGAATTCCCCCCATTTGGGGCCGAAAATGGCCCCGGCGTCGGTCGGGGGTGGGGTGGGGTGGGGTGTCCTGGGGCACCACCCGAGGGGTGTCGCGGTGATGGGGGACCCGTTAGCGGGGAGCGGGGCCGGGCTGACGCCGGGCACCACCGCCTCGCCGCGGATTTTGGGCCTATTCCAGCGGCTTTTAGGGCGCTCTCCTTTCCTCCCTGAGCACAACGGGGGGGTCGCGGCGGGTGGGAGGGGGAGCGGCAGCAGTGGGGCCCTCCGCAAGCATCGGGGCACCGTCGCGGTGGTGTCCCCCGGGGCGGCACCGGGGGGTGTAGGGGTGTCCGCGTCCCGGCGGGGCGGGGCGGTGGGGGGGGGGGGCCAATCTCGGCCCCTCACTCCCCTCCTCCGCAACACCCCAAAGGAATGAGGTCACGTGAGGCGGGGCGGGGCCTGGCGGCGGCTGGAGGAGGGAAAAAAATAAGAAAAAAAGGAGGTAAAAAAAATTAAAAAAAAAAAAAAGGAGGAGGAAGGAGGGAAAAAAAAAAAAGGGTAAAAAAAAAAAAAAAAAAAACGAGCCAGAGAAAAAAAAGGGCCCCGGCAGCAGCGCCGCCGCCGCGCCGAGCCGAGCCGCGCCGACCGGCGGGAGCGGAGGGGCGGCCCCGGGGCCGCCGCTGCCGCCGCCACCAGGTAGGGACGCGGCCCCGGTCCCCCCCCCCCCCGCCGCCGCCGCCGCCGCCGGGCCCCGCCGTCGGGACCCCCCCCCGCGCCTTTTTCTCTCCGCGTTCAAGATGGCCGATGGCCGCCGCCTCCCCCCGCTTTGTGCCGCCGCTCCTGCCCGGGGAGACCGTGACCCCCCCCTCCACGGCGGGCACCGGCGAGGGGCTACGGAGCCCTGACAGCCCCCGCTGCCGCCGCCCCCCCGCCGGGCCCGGCGCGGCGTGGAGAGGGGCAGTGCGGTACGGCCCGGGGGGGAGGGGGGCGGCGGCGGGAGCCCCCCCCGGGGCGGGCGGAGGGGGCCGGGCCGGGCCCCGGGGCGGGCTGTCAGCCGGCCCTGAGTACAAAGGGCTGCGGGGCACCGGGAGCGCCCCGGGTTCACCGGGGCTGCCCCACCCCTGGCCCCAAACCGTGCCCCCCCCCCCGCCCCCCCCCCCCCCCAAAAAAAAAAAAAAGAAGGTGAAGTGGGACTGCCGGCGGCACCGGGGCGGACCCCCCACCCCCACCCCCCCCGCCGGGGTGCAGCCCGGGACCCCCGGGGCACAGCGCGGGGTCACGCGTGTCCGTGCTCATCGCGTGTGCGGTGCCAGGCGGGTGTCACGCACCGCGCGCTGCGGGCGGACGCGTCCCGCCGCGGGGACGGGAGGTGGGTGTGTGTGGGGGGGTGGGGGGTGTGTGTCCTTGTGCGGGCACGGGTGTGCGGACACGCGTGTCCGTGCCTTCCCCGCGGTGCTTCCCCCCCCCTCCCCGCCACTGTGTCTCTCCTCGGTAGCGGCCGGTACCCGCGTCCCGCGCCCCGGGAGGGGCGGGGGGGGTCCCGTCGGGGCGGCGGGCGCTGTCGGGGGACGCGGGTTCATGCTCCGGCGCCTTTTTGTCGTGTTCCCCGTGCGTGGGGGGGGGGAGCCGTGGCCGCCCTGCGAGCGAAGGGGCAGTGCCGGAGGGAACCGTCCCGGTTTATTTCCCGGCCCCCGGTGGGTCCCGCGGGGAGGGGGCGACCGGTTGTGCCCAAGTTCCTGGTGACTTTGAAACGTCCTTCCCCACCCGTGTCTGGTCCACGGGGATTTTGGGGAGGGGAGAGGGGGGTGTCACCGTGCCGGGCCACCGCCCAAGGAGACAAAAGACCCCGAAAGTCGGGGTCGGGGGTGCGGCGGTACCCGCTCCGGTGGCGGGGCCGGGACAGCGGGTGCCGCTGGCGGGACGGGGCGGCCCCGAGGGCTGCGGCGGGGCCGGTGCTGCGGCCGGGGCCGGTGTCCGGGGGGGTGTCCGGGGCTTTGTTCGCCCCCGCGGCAGGAAATCGCCGTTGTTATCACCCGGTTTATTAGAACCGGTTTGCGCCGGTGGCTCCGGCTCCCCCCTCCCGCGGAGACCCGGGCCGCCATTGGCGGCTGTGAGCACCAAAACCGGCCAAATCCACTCAAAATGCAGCCGTGGGTCCTGCGGCCCGGCCTGGGCAAATGGTGCCCAGCGGAGCTGCCCACTCCCCCTCGGGGATCGGTGTGGGAGCCCGGGGCTGGGGACCACGGCCCCCCCTCAGGTATTCTTCTGGCTGGGGGGAGCCTGGCAGTGGTCCCCCATCACCTGTGGGGTGCGGAGGGCACCTGCCTGGGGGCAGCAAGCTGCGGTGCACCCCGGGGTGCCTGCCTGGGGGGACCCCAGGGGTGAGAGCTGAGCCTGAGGGGGGGGCTGGGGATTCCCAAACACCCTGGTCCCCCCGGCTCACTCTCTGCAAGGAGACCCTGGGGCTCAGCTTGGCCCCTGCCCCTCCAACACGGGAGTGTCCTCGACATCCCCATTCCCGTGGTGTCCCCATCCCTGTGGCATCTCCATCCCTGCTCTCATGGTTGTCCCCATCCCTGCAGCATCTCCATCCTCATCCCTTCATCCCTGTAGCATCTCCATCCCCATCCCCATGGTGTCCTCATCCCTGAGGCATCTCCATCCCTGTCCCCGTGATGGCCCTATCCCTGCAGCATCTCCATCCCCATCCCCGTGGCATCTCCATCCCTGTCCCTGTGGTGTCTCCATCCCTGTGGCATCTCCATCCCTGTCGCTGTGGTGTCCCCATCCCTGCAGCATCTCCATCCCCATCCCTGTGGCATCTCCATTCCTGTCCCCGTGGTGTCCCCATCCCTGCACACCTGCCTCCGGGGACTCCACGGCAGCTGAGCGACATGAGAGACCCAGACTGGAACCCTGGAGCAGCACGGCAGGGATGGAGTGGGACAACACGGACCCGGTGTTATACAAACGCACCTGCGCGCACTGCTCCATGCGCAGCCCCAAGCGCAGCCCCAAGCGCACACCCCTGCACGCACCCCCCCAAAAACACAGCCTTGCACACACCGCCCGGTGCATGCACACGCACGTGCACCCCGTTTGCTCCCTGGTCGCGGGGTTCACCCTGTTCCTCGCCCGGTCGCAGTGCCCACACCACAGCCGTTGGTGCCTTTGGTGGCTGTTGTCTGGTTGTCAGTTGTCGTGTGTCTGCAAAGGGTCTGGCCCTGTGTCAGGCGGACGGCAACACAGTTCCACGCCTGGCCCTGTGCGAGCGCCTGTACTGCAGGGGTGTGGGTGTATGTGTGTACCTCTGCCTGTGTGAGTGTGGGGGATATGTGTGTGTATGTAGTATGTGTGTATACACGTGTGTGTGTCTCCCGGTGTGGGGGTGTGGGTGCGTACGGGTGTTGCTGTCGGCGCACCCTCGTGCTGCCATCGCGCCCACGCTCATTTACACAAACCCAGGGTTTCTTCTCCCCTCTCCCCCTCGCCTCGGATGGTTGTAATAATATTCTGGCTCCTCTCCAAGTATCGGGGTTGCCATGGAAACAATAAAACTGCAGCGATTTTGGGCCCTGGCTCCGCCGTCTCCCATTGTAAATATGGAATTGCCGGAGCAGGCAGGCAGCGATTCCCCCGTGTCTGCATCCCGCGCTGGGGGACGCTGCCCGTGCCCCGCGGGCGCACCCGGCCATGCACACTCACACGCGCAGGTGCTGCGGGTGCTCCCGGCCGCGGACGGGTGGCCAACGCCGGACTCGGGAGTTTCTATAGAAACCGTGAGGCGGTGGCTGAAAATGCCTTTTCCACCAAACAAAACAAAAATATACACTTTGTGTGTTTGTGTGTATGTGCGTGCGTGCGTGAGTGTGTGTGTGCGTGTGTGTGTGTGTGCATGTATGTGTGTGTGTGCACAGCCCGGGAGGCTGCAGGCAAGGGGTTGGCTAACGGGTGATTTGTCCCCACTCAGAGGCATCTTGGCATGGGGGGGGACCCACTTAGGGACCCCCAGAAAGATGCAAAGATGAGGCAGAGGGAGCGGGGCAGTGCCCAGGGCTGGGGGCTGCATGAGAGGGGGGTGGGTGCTGCTTGCGCACCCCCAGGGCTGCTGGGGTGTGGGTCCCGGCACTCCCGGGGCCAAGCGTGGCATGGCGGGGGGACCACCAGGCACCCCCACTCTGCCGTTCGTTAAAGGGTGAAGTGAGTCCCACAGGTCGCGGCCTTTAAGGGTGACCCCGGGTGTTTTCCTGCAGGGAGGATCCGCCGCGGCGCTGCTCCAAAATGCACAGGACCACCAGGATAAAGATCACCGAGCTCAACCCCCACCTGATGTGCGCCTTGTGCGGCGGCTACTTCATAGACGCCACCACCATCGTGGAGTGTCTGCACTCCTGTGAGTGTCTTGACCCCCGGCCGGGGCCACGCTGCACCCAGGGGTGCCCCGAGCCCCGGGAAGGGTGGCCGTGCCCCTCCGAGACCCTCCCATAGACAGAGCAGTGCCCAAACCCATCCTGCACTGGGCATTTTTGCCGCACGGAGCTGTGGGGTTGGGGATGGGGCCGGACCGGTGCGGGTGAGCGGGGGTCCTGACCCTGAGCCTGTGCGGGGGCACAGGGTGCTTCGCTGGGTTGGCACGGGGGCTCTGGTCCCCTCGTCCGTCCGTCCGCTCACTCTGGGTCTCTCCCCACAGTCTGCAAAACCTGCATCGTTCGCTACCTGGAGACGAACAAGTACTGCCCCATGTGTGATGTCCAAGTGCACAAAACCAGACCCCTCCTCAGCATCAGGTGAGCTTCGGGGGCTCCCACATGCCGTGCCCCTGAGCGGCACTGAGCCCCGGCCCCGCGTCGGCGCAGCCCGTGCCCGCTCTGGGGGGCAGCCGTGGGCGCCCCGGGATGGGGAGCAGGGCTCTGCGGCCAGCACAGGCTCGTGGCGGTGCAGCCGAGCAGGGACCATCGTATCTCCTGCAGCATGAAACCTCTCTGCTCCTCACCCCGCACCCCACAGCAGTGGGGATTTGGGGTGCTCTCCGGGTGGAAGGGGAATGGGGATGGTAGGAAAGGCCACCGCTGAGGGGACAGGACCCGGGGACATCTCTGTGGCAGCAGGAGGAGGTTGGCGTGGGTGCCAGCTGGAGCAGGGCACCATGTGCCGGTCCCTGCGCAGCCTGGACCACAGATGTCCATCCGTCTGTCCCCACAGTCCCACCTGGGGCAGTTTAACCTGGGACTGCCTGTGCTTTCAAACTCCCTGTGCTTTCCCCCTTGGGGACGGTGCTGGGTCCCTGGGGGGATGCCAGGGTGGGCTCGCGGCAGCGCAGGTGAAGGGTGCCCGGCCGCGGCGGTGGTGGCTTCGTTGCTGGCTCTGCCCGGGCCCCGCGTTGGCTGGGGAAAGCCAGACACGTCCCGTCAGTCGTGGAATTGGCTCTGCAGGTGGTTGGCATAGAAACCATGAAAGGCTGCAATACATCACTTGGCTTTTTTTTTATCCTCCTTTTTTTTTAGCCTCTTCCATGTAAATCCGTTTCTGTAGTAACACTTTTTCCACCCCTTTTTTTTTTTTTTTTTTTTTTTTTTTTGGTTCACTATGAAATATTTACACTCCGGCTCCCACGGCTCCCTCGCCGAAACATCCCCGCCTGCCTGCGGAGACGGATACACAGCCGCCCGCGCCGCAGACGGGCACGGTGCACGCGAGCAGCGCTGCACCGACAGCCCTGAGCCCCGGCTGCCGTGGCGGCGCAGTGCCTTCGTGTCCCGTTTGGTCCTGACGGGGGGCGGGGGGGGATGGAATTTTGTGGGGCACATGTGGGCAGAGGCGCTGCTGCAGGGGCCAGGGGCCTCATCCAGATGTGGTGCCATAGAAAACTCTCTGCACCGACGAGGGGCTTGCTTTCCCCTTTGCTTTCCAAACTGGTGCCGCGGTAGCACCGAAACACCCGTGCCCCAGGCGTGATGCTGCGCGGTGCTGAGGGCGCTGCCCACGCGTGGCCACCGCGTCCCCCGTGGCACCCCCGGCCCCCACCCAGCGCCACTGTGTTGGGCTGAATGGGGTTGACTCATGCAAGAGCAGCAACCGGCTGGTAATTAAGCTGCCAATCAAGTGGCAGAGGGTGCTTTTTCATTAGCTTGCTGTAAATTGTAAAGCAAATTCTCTGGGTATGTATTATAAATAAAATCACAGTGGGGCCTCGTGAACCAGAGTGACATCACCGAGGAATTAGGGATGAAAGACATGGCTAGGCTAAAAATAATATAGGGTACGGTCATTTGTTTTTCTTTAAAATAAAGGCCTTATTATTAAAATGGAAATAATTGCAGATATAATTTACTTTTCACCAGTCCCACTGCTCTTGCTTTGTTTTTGAGATGATTTTTTTTTTTAATTTGGCTGAGCTGCTGCTTTTAAATTGTGCCAGATGCCCTCCCTGCCTGCAGGGGCCCGAGCCCCAGCCTCCCAGCAAAATCCCAGTCCCGGCCCTGGGCTGAGGATGGGACCTGAGCTTCCCCAGTTCCTCGAGTGCCTTAGAGGGTCCTGCCTCGAGATGTCCGCATCGCAGGGAGTCCGCTCCGCTTCCCTGACGGCGGCCGCTCTCCTGCCATCCTTACAGCAGAGGGAAGTCTCAGCCGGAGCCCTCCACTGCAGCCCAGTCCAAAAATAAAATTAGATGCAAATTAAAACTTGCAGAAACATTTGCTGATCTTAGATTATTTTTTTTTTTTTTCGTAAGTTCTCAGCATGTTTTTGAAATCGTTCTGACTACTGAAATGGATCCCGGCCCCAAAATCCTGCTGTCATCGTCCTTAGCAATTACAAGGATTTTTGAAATGGTTTTCTTTCTTTTTCCGGAGTTAACCCTTTGCGGGGAGCGCGAGGGTGGACGGGTTTGCCTGTGAGACGGGGTTCTGGCATTGCCATGGGATGGGGAGTCGGGGCTTTGTGCTGGGAGCGTCCTGGGAGGGAGATGGGGAGAGGCAGCACTGGGGCTGGTGGGGGCACACAGTGCGGGGCAGCTTTCGGCCGCCCAGGGAAGTCAGTTGCTCCCATCCAGCTGATTTCTCTCTCTTTTTCCTATTTCTTGCCCCCCCCGCTTTCAGGTCGGACAAAACCCTGCAGGACATCGTGTACAAACTGGTCCCGGGGCTTTTCAAAGGTACAGCCATGGGTGGGGTGGGTTTGGGGTTGATTGTAACTTGCTCCCACCCACCAGGGAAATTGTTTCCCCACATTTTGCGCTGCCCCCCCGTAACGAGGGGTCCAGGAAAATGCATGGTGTGAACGGACCAGGATGGGTCCGTCCAGATAGTGCCCATCCTGCGCTCCGGCAGCCGGGGGGGCTGCTCCTGGGGGGGAACCACAAACAGCAAAGCTGGGAGCAGGAGCCGCGGATGTGCTCTCTGAGTGCCTGCCGGTCCTTGGTGGGGGGAAAGGTGTGGGGGTCTGCAGGTGTGGAAAGACTGAGGACAGTTGAGCCACCATAAAGGCATTCTCACAGCAGCGGATTTGCAGCCGCTCCGAGGGTTTTACTGGTACGATCGGATGGCTCTTACTAAAGCCGCTGCCCTCCCGCACGTCTGTCTGCCTGCACCGGGCAGCTTGTGCTGGAGCCGCCGGTGGGGAGCAGGCACTCGGCAATCCGGGGCTCCCTCTTGCTCCCCTCTTTGCGTCCATCTCCCCCTTGGTGTGATATTTTCCCCCCTTTGGTATGATTTCCACCCCCCCTTGGTGTGATTTTTTTTCCCCTTAGTGTGATTCTTTTTTCCCCCCTTCACCTTCCTCCTCCCTTCTCCCGCAGATGAGATGAAGAGGCGGCGCGACTTCTACGCAGCCTACCCCATGGCAGAGGGTGAGTGTCAGCCCCGGGGACCCCCCCTCACCCTGGCTGTGTCCCACCCGGCCCCGACAGCTCAGCCTCTCCCTCCCTCTGCTCCCGCAGTTCCCAACGGGTCCAACGAAGATCGTGGGGAAGTCTCCGAGCAGGACAAGGGGAACCTGACGGACGATGAGATCGTCAGCCTGTCCATAGAGTTTTATGAAGGGTCGAGGTACCGTTTTCTGGCTGCTCCTCAGCCTCTGCCCGGCTTTGGGGGCTGTGAATAAACTCTCACCCTCTCTTCCCACTCCGGAGACAGAGCTGGGATGCGATGTGGCGGCAGCTGACACAGCCCCTGCTCAGGGCTCAGCATCTTCCAGGGTGCTCGAAGGGACAGAGGAGCACGCAGACCCCCCCTGCCCCGGTCCCCCAACCTGCATCCTCCGTGGGCGCTTGCTATGGCAGCAGCATCCCCATCCCCGCATCGCCGCTCCCCGGGCAGGCAGGGGAAACCCCTTCCCAGGCAGCAGAGCCCGAGGGCTGCCACGTCCCTGGTGCTGGTGATGGCCCCCGAGGTTGTCACCAGCATGCGGAGCAGCGGTTCGGAGGGAGCTGGGGAAGGCGGCAGCCCGGGCAGTGGTTGCAGTGCGCTGGATCAGAAATGCAGCGACTTGGGGTTGTTGGGGGGGTGAAGCCAGAGGTTGGCTGAAGGTCACTGGATGTTTCCCCTTGTAGCCCCTCCATGGACGGCCCTTCTGGTGGGTTATTTTTTCTCTCTGCCTTTTTATTACTCCACAAACTTTGTCCTGTGTTTGCTTTACTCCCCGCAGAGAGGAGAAGAAAGGGACTGTGGAGAACGGGGACCTGGAGAAGGAGAAGGTGAGTGTGGTGGGACCACGGCACGGCGAGCTCTGTGCCCAGCCGCCTCCCGGGCTTTTGGGGGGTGTGGGGGGACAGGAGGGCACCCCAAACCGTCCGCTGGAGGAGGCGGGAACTGCCCATTAATTGCACGGCGGACTCTCAGCAACGCCTCTCCCCTCGGCCCCCTCCCGCTGCGTCCCCAGAAGAACGGGGTGCGGTTCCTGCGCTGTCCCGCCGCGATGACCGTCATGCACCTGGCCAAGTTCCTCCGCAACAAGATGGACGTTCCCAGCAAGTACAAGGTGAGCGTGCGGCTGGCCTGCACTCGCCGCGTAGCTTTCGCTGCGCTCCGGTGGGCTCGGGGCCGGGGGGGTGATGCCATTTTGGCCGTCCCGTGTTGCATCCCCCGCTGCAGATACGCCGTGCCTCGCTTGTTGCCAAATACCACGGCTCTGCTTTGCGCAGCCCGGGCTTTGCATCCCCAGCGGGTGGGCGCTGGGGCAGGATCCGTCCCGTATGGCGCCTTGTGTGTATACTCTGAATTTGCTCCAGTGTTTGGGAAGAGCAGTGCTGGGAGCCCCGGCGGCCCCCGGCTCCGCGAGAGGCACTCGGGGGCAGCAAAGCCCCGATGTCCCATGAGTGGCTCCGGGGGGTCTGGTGGTGCCTCTGCCCCTACGCTGGGAGGGTGACACTTTTCCCTGCGCCAGGTGGAAGTCCTCTACGAAGACGAGCCCCTGAAGGAGTATTACACCCTGATGGACATCGCCTACATCTATCCCTGGAGGAGGGTAAGAGGAGCTGCCTCCTTCCCCGCCGTGGGCGCCGGCGCCGGGGCTTGTCTTGGAGAAAAGCTCGGGGGAAAAAAGCAGTCCTTCGGGGGGAGGCTGAAGGCATTAAAAAGCTTAAACACTGAAAAACTTGAAATTTGAAGAACTTACTTAAAAATTTAAGAATTGAAAACAACTCGATTGAAAAGTTTAAAAATTGGAGCACATCAAGTAATCAAACCCCAGGTGCCCCCTCCTTACAAAGGGGTGATTTTTAGGAGGCTGGAGGGCTGCTGGTGCTTTTCTGCCCCTTTCTCCAGGGCAGGCAGGAGGGCCGGTGGCCGGTCCCTGGCCGTGCCACCAGCGTGGGTGGCCGGTGACGCGGTGCACGCCAGCACCGTCCTGGCACGGGGTGCCGCAGGGTGCCGGGTGCCATGCGTCTGCCCCTCTCCCGCTCGCAGAACGGGCCCCTGCCGCTGAAATACCGCGTCCAACCCGCCTGCAAGCGGCTCAAGCTGTCCCAGCCCGCCACCTCCGAGTGCACCAACACCAGCGGCGCCTCCGAGTGCGAGTCGGTCAGCGACAAAGCCCACAGCCCTGCCACGCTGCCCGCCACCTCCTCCTCCCTGCCCAGCCCCGGCACCCCATCCCACGGCTCGCCCAGCTCCACCGCCGGCAGCGGTCCCGCCGGCACCGCCACCGCGCTCAACGGCACCTCGAACTGCCACCCGCTGCCGCCCGCCGCCAGCCGGTGCCGCAAAACGACTGTCAACGGCAGCGCGGCCTCCGCCTTGACCTAAAAAATGCCAAAACAGGGACTCCTGGCTGGGTTTTATATATCTATATATATTATATATATACATATATAAATATATATGTGTACATAGGGAGAAAAAAAAATTATACATACTTATTTTCTATTGATTGACCAGATTAATTTAAAATGCAAATAAGACACATAAATGTGGTTGACTATTTTTAAATGATTTTTTTTTTTTTTTTTTTTTTTTAATTTTAACTTATGTGAGCTGCATGCCGGAGCTGGGAGCCACGCAGGCGCTGCCGCCTTCCTTGCTCGTTTTCTCTAACGCTTTTCCCTCTCCTCCCCATCCCTCTCCCCTCGCGCCTGCTCGGAGCGAGACGGGGCCGTGAGCGGGGACTCCCGGCTGCGCAGGTAAGGGCCAAGCACAGGTAAGGGCCAAGCACAGAAGCCAAAAACTGCCTCCCCAGCCCTGCCGTGCCCTGGGTTTTTTTTGCTTTTATTTGGGTTATTTTTTGGTGCCAGCTTTGATAACCTGGTGCCTGTGGCCCACTGGGACCAGTGGTCCGTTTGTTGGCATCGAGCATGGCTCGCTGGCGTTGCCCCCCCCGGCTTTGCCTTGCTGTGCATGTTTCTGCTTCTTTTTTTTTGCTTTCCCTCTGTGGTCTCTGGACGGTGTTTTGGGCTCTGAGCGAGCAAAGCCTCACACAGACGCTTCCCTTTACGCACAGTAAGTAGGTTCTTTTTTTTTTTCTTTTTCCTTTTTCTCCCCAGCTTAAAAAAAATTATGCTTGCGACTTGGCGGCGAGGGGCCAGCAGTACCTGGGGGGCAGGAGCACAAGCCCCGCTGAATATCGTTTTTTTCCTTTCCACGGGAGCTGCCGCCTCCGCGGGGCAGACGGGCAGCGCCGGGTGCCAACGGCTCCGGGCACCACTGGGAATTTTTGGCTGGGGGCATCTAAACTGTTGGGGGGGCTGCTTTGGCAGCGCTGGGTTGGTCTGCATGGGACCCGGGGGCGTGAAATGCCGCTGTCCTGCCCGAGCGCGTGGTGGGTGCAGCACCCAGTCTGGGGGGGGTGTACAGGACCCCCGCACTGCCAGTGCTCCGCTCCCCTCCGTAGCTTCAACGCCGCATTTCAGAGCATTTATTTTTGTGTCCGTCCCCCGCCCCCCTCCCCGTCCTTCCCACCCTCTCCTCCTCCTGCCCCCACATTGGGTTTTTAAAAAAATTAAAATAAAAAAAAAAAAAAAAAATACAACTACAGTGCCTTTAGCCAGGAGGCTTCGGTGAGGGGCGAGCGTGGGAAGGTGCTGCCGTGTTTCGGGCGGGAGCGGAGTGGCACCGGCGTCGCCGGCTGTCCGCACGCTCCGGGGAAGGGACCAACTTTCTACATTGACAAAAAAAAAAAAAAAGCACAGGAGCCCCCCGGGGAGCGCAGACCCCGGGGGTTTCTCCCCGTCCCTTGCTGGGGAGGGGGACGAATGACAAAAAAACATAAGCAAGTGCCTGCAGCGCCCGGACGGCACCCCACGGCCAGGCAGCGGCTGCGGCCGCCCGCGAGGGCACGGTGAGAACCAAAGGAAAGCGGCACGGGAATTGTACGAACAGCCCGACTCCAAAGGTGAGGAAACGTGGGATGTTGTTATTGTATTTTTAAATTTTTTTAATTTTTTGTTTGTTTGTTTGAAGTACTGCACCCCCGTCACGGACTGGACAGCAGCACCTTCGCTACAGCACAGCGCCGGGCTCCGCTGCCCGCCGGGCACTGGGGACGGGGCCCGGGGGGGGGGACCCGCGGGGCCTCTTTTGTTTCTCTTCCCCATCCCCGGGCTGGGGCTGGAGGGGCCTGAAGCATGTCGGGGGGGGGGGGGCTCCGCTTGTCTCGACTTTGACACCCCTTTTCTCCTTGTAAATAGGCCAAAATGGACTGAGGGAGGCAGCGGAAGTGCCTCGGTCTGGGGTTTGGGGGGGCTCTTGGGGGGGGGGGTTGTTTTGTTTTCTGTTTTTTCCTATATGGTACAAACCAAATTGCTCTGTATGTTTGCATCCTGTACGACGTTTTAATGTCTTGTAATATATTCTGATATTCATATATCGTTATTGGTTAAACATTTGTATGACTATACAGCTTTGTAAATGTAATAAATGCTGCAGACTGTCCTTCCCTTCGCCTGCCCGTACCGAGGCAGCTGCCCGGCTCCCTCCGGGTCCCTCCGTCCCGCAGCCCGACGGGCACCCGCAGCTCCGCCAACACAAACCCACTCCTCAAAGTTCCATTATGCGGTGGATTATTTTTCTCCCCAGCCACTGCTGAGCCTTCGTTATCCCTGGCAGAGCCCCAGTGGGGCAGAAGGCGAAATTGGTGCCCCGGTGGTGGGGTGAGGCCGGTTTTCTGCAGCTGGTGGCAGCCCCTCAGGGCTCAGTAATTAAGATTAATTGGGGTGGGAGCCCTGGATGCCCTCCCGTATCCAAGAGGGCCGAACATCCCTGTGGCCCCGAGCTCCCGCGGGCTCCGTGACCCCCGTCCCTGCGGGGTGCAGCCGTGTCAGGGCTGTGGGGAGAGCTGGGCGCCCTGCACGGCCTCCTCCTTGTGGGTGCCGTCGCAGTACGGGGGGGAGCGGGTGCGCTTGCACCCACAGAGCCAGACCGTCCTGTCCTCCTCGGGGGTGAAGCGCAGGGGGGAGATGCCGGGGGCGGCTTTCTTGTGGGCGCCGTCGCAGAAGGGCTGCAAAGCAAAGAGGGGGGAGGTAAAGGGGGGGATTTTGCGAGGGTACCTGGCTGTTGTTCCCCCCCCTCCTCTGGTCACCGAGCGGGGGGACCGCCACCCCTCCATCCCCCCGGCTGTGCTCTGCCCGCCCCGTCCACGGCCCAGCGCATCCCCCGGGAACTGGGGTGCTGCGGGACAACCCGGGAGGGGGGGGCGGCACCTCCTCCCCCCAAAACCTTCCCCACGACCGGCGGGGGGGTCCCCCTGGGGGCGGTCCCGCCCCACCCCCGGTCCCCGGTGCCCGTCCCGACCTGGCTCCGGCTGTGCCCGCAGGCGCACCACGCGTACTTCTTCCCCGCCTTCAGCTCCACCGGGAACGGCTGTTTGGCGGCGATCACCGGCTGCGGGGGGGCCGAGCGCCGTCGCACCGGGGGGGAGGAGGAGAGCGAAGGGACGCGCAAAACCCCCGCGGACCGGCGGACGCACCGCCCCCCACCGCCGCCGCCGCCGCCGCCTGCGGCTCTCACCAGTGTCACAAGCGCGGCGGGTCTCAGCCGCAGCATGGCCGCAGCGCGCCGCCCGCCGCCGGGTCACCTTCCCCGGGAGCGGCTCCTCCTCCTCCCGGCGCCGCCGGAAGAGCCGGGGCGGGCGGGCTCGGCGGGAGCTCGGCTGCTCTCCGCAGAAAGGTTCCCCCCTCGCACGGATGCTCCCTGCACCCCCCCACCCCCACCCCCCCCCGCCCCGTGCCCGGTCCCTTTGCACCGCCCCCGTCAAACGGGGCCTCTGGGGTCGCCCCTCCACCCCATACCCCCCCCTGTGGGGTTTGGGGGTTCGCTCCGGCCCCCCCCCCCGCGGAGCTGCAGGGAGGAGGGGGTGTCCCTCTGCTCGCCAAATGCGGGCTGCGCCGCTCCCCGGGAAATTCATCTTTTAAGCATCAAAGGTTTGGACTCCCCTCACCCCCTTTTCTTTTTTTAAACACTTCACTACTGGGAAAAATTAGCTTTTTTTGACAGCTGAAATGATTTAGCGCTGCAGATGGCCGCGTGCTGGAGGGGGGAGCGCTCTGCAGCGGGGCGGCCCCACGGCCAACATCCCACCCGGCCCGGGGGTCACGGCCCCCCGCCACCGCCCGTCCATCCTGCCTGGGGGAGACCCATGGGCAGCATCCCCCGTCCCCACGTGGGGCTGATCCGGGCACCGCGTGCAGAGGTTCAGCCCAACGTCCAACCCAACCCCCAACCCAACCCAAGGCCCTTTTCTCTGCCTTTCTCGAGTTCCCCCCCCCACCCCGGGGGCTCTGCCCCAGCGCTGCCGACCCCGCGGCAGAGGGACAAAACTCCCCTCCGGGCAGCGACCCCCAAACCTCGAGCCCCAGGTTCCGTGCCTCCGCTTACAGCTTTACGTGGAGACATCCAAACATCCACCTCCGCACGTTTTTCACCCGGGGGGGTGTAAATTCCCTGTTCCGTGTCGCCCCGCGGCCCCGCTGCCGGCCGTGGGTTGGCTTTGCGGCGTTACCGGTGGTCTGCAAGTGGTTTGGGAGCTGCTGCGCCCGCGTAAGCTCGCTCCCCCGGCACGCCGAGCGCCGCGGTGCATCGCGCCTTGTCCGCAACGCCGAGGGAACGAGCAGACACTGAAGAGGATCTTTTTAGCCTACTTTTTATTTTTTGGAAAACATTCTTTTAATAAAAGGAACACGGGCTGTAACAATTTCTCAGCCGTACAAATACATTAATGATACAAAGACGTTATTTGTGTAATACACAACGGAGAAAAGGTACAGCTCGCAGACCGCCTTTCCCGCTGAAGGCAGTGGGAGGGTAAACAGGAGCAGTTTTCTGAGAGGTGCTGCTGCCTTTAGCACCTGAATTGGGTTTTGTCCTTAGGAAGACATTAAAATGGAAAGTGTCCTCCCCTTGAGCCTCCCGCAGCGAGCATGGAAGACACACACGGCAGTGCTACAAACGCGTAAGAAAGTACACACGTTCCCAGCTACAAATCTGCCCGTGTAGTTGTCGAATAAAAAGGTTTTCTTTGGGAAAAAAAACCCAAACAACCATACAAATATCTGCTTATATGTTTATGCTCCTGTATTTGCAACTCGCCACTTCTCTCCCCGCTCTCTTTTCATGCTCATCCCTTTTCCACGGGCCCCTTTGGCCCACCTGAGCCCTCGTAACTCCGAGGATGTGCTTAAATCCCTCCGAAATCGGGGCTGTGCTCGTGGGCAGGGGCTGGCCAGGGACAGCCCCCGCATCCTCCAGGGTACCCAACAGGTACCGAGGGACACGCGCACCCCAGGCCGTGGCCACGCAGGGACCTGTCCCCAACGGGTCATTGTGTTTGACCCCCCCCCCAGCCCGACTCATGCCCCTCCTGCCCCACTGCGGCTTTTAGGTCCGCAGGCACCGTTGGCTTAAACCATCTGGCGGAGGCTGCAGCCGCGGCCGGGCCTCAGCGGAGGCTCCCTGCAGCCCAGGCAGGTGCTAAAACTTTGCATTTGCTGCTTAAATTAAAAATACAACCCGAGCCCCGGAGGGGTTATTTGCACTTTACCCTTCAGCTGCGATGTCACACAGAATTTGGAGCGCGGTCGTCCCCCCTCCCCGGTGCTGCCGGACAGGAGACTGATGACTTTTCAAAGTTTCAAATGAGACTCGTTAACTAAACAGAGTTTTTCCATTTTGCTACTTTTTAACCACTGGTAGCACAAAACAATTTCTTCAAATTCTGATACGGGTGGGTGCCACAGAGCTGGGGTGTCTTTTCCGGGCAGGGGAGGGAAGCCCCAAGCGCAGCCCCAAGCGCAGGAGATGCGGTTCCTGAGCAAACGAGTCCTCTCCGCCCCTCTGCTTCCCCGGCCGGAAAACGGGAGAAGAGCGGACAGCTCGGAATTGCGGTTTCAGACCTGCTGCTGCAAAGTTACTATTAAAATTATTGCTACTTCACCCTTTTCGGCAAAGGTGACATCCACAGCCTTTATGACAACTCCATTTCTTAGACTAAACGCAGAAAGGAGAGGCACTGGGGACCCATTCCGCTCCCTGCCTCGAGGCTGTTTTGATCACAGGCACTTGATTATTTTTACTTATGTGGGCTTAGGAAACCGCACAGCACAGCGTACGCCAAGGGCAACGGTAAATAACAGAGCAGCACGAGCTGCCAGCGCTGACGGACTGGCCGGGCTGGAAGAGAGCCCTTGAAAAACCACTCCGGGCACAGGGCTGCCCGCTCGCCCCCTCCGGGCTGGGACCTGACGGGTGACACGGGTGTCCTTAACGGCAAACACAAAGCAGAGCAAAGCCCTAAAGTCCACCTGGACGCGGCGACGTGTGCGCTGCAGAGGGCTGTGCAAACAAACCAGGCTTTAGCTTGAAAGGTTTCTGGAGCGACGGGCACCGCTGCGGCGCAGAGCTGGCTCCTGACGCCGGCCCCGGCTACGCCGTCCTTCAGAGAGGTCTCGGGGACAGGCAGGACACTTCAGACCAAGGGATGGACTTGCGCTGGACAGAGAAGCGCCCAGGCAGACGTTCCCTTTCTGCAGCAGGAAAGCTTCTGTGTCCCAGAGCCAACCCGCCGGTCACGCCAAGCTCCTGCCGCCTGTTGGGAGCTCCCGGGGGACACGCTCCCCCGCCGCGGCGCGCTGGAGCCCCGCTCGCTTCAGACACATCGGTCACCTCTCGCCCTGCCAACTCGCCTGAACATTTCACCCCGAAGAGAATGACACCATCCGCTTGGTATGTCTCCTCTGGAGTCTTCTACTGAGCACGTGAGAAGACCTCATCTATGTCTATATTGTCTTTGGTACAGCGCCAAGGGGCTGAAGCCATCTGCGTCCCCGCAGCCCGCAGGGATGGTGCCGGAGTCTGAACTGGCCCCATCCCGCTGGGGCAGCCGGCTCGCGGCGAGAGCACGTGTGCCAGCGTGGAAGCAGAGAGAAAACCAGGGGTCTGCGGAGTCCAGCGAGTGCCAGGGCTGAGGGAGCCCCTGGTCATACAAGAGCTGTGTCCAGGGGACACTGGTGACCAGTTGGGAGAGACCTGGAGCGGAGTGTGTAGGATCTAAGGGCTGTGGAAGAGAGGGGCCCTGCGTAGGATTGCTCGGACAGCCGCGCGTCTCCCATTATCCTGGTCCAGGAAGATGCCATGACCTGCTCGTTGGGCACAAAACCACTGAACGCCGCCCAGCACCTTCCTCTCATGTCTCTCCAGTCCCCATCTGTGCCACATAGGAACAGAAATGCTCGGAAGAGCCAAGCTGTGCAAAGAGGAGAACCATGCCAGGAACAAGCCAACATAACTCTGCGGAAATATTAATCTTTTTTTTTTTTTTTTTTCATATTTCAGGGCTCCGAGAAACACAGCAGAACTGGATCTATGGCCCTGGTGCTCCTCAGGCATCCGCTGCTTCTCCCCCCCAGCCCGCGCCCCGGCACTAACCACGGACAGGCGCAGAAGAGGAGACTTCGCAGCCACCAGCTACCGCAGAGAGCAACCGAGTCCTCAGAACCAACACCAAACCTCATTTTCCCTTCAAAAAACAGCTGAAAGTTTCCTCCAGTGACCCAGAGCGTTTGATGACCCAACTCCACAAGACCAGCCTTTGCCTGCCAAACTCTGCTTCTCCCGGATGACCCCTTGTGTGACCAAAACCATTCTTAAAGATAAAACTATCAACTCCGGTGTCCGCAGTTCACTCTGCACTCCCATCCTGGCGGCTCTTGGGCTGCCCGGAGAAACCTGGGCAGTCTTTGGCTTCCCATTCCCACCCCCCGCAAGGTGGCAATGCTGACTGCTGGTCCATACGACAGAGAAAAGCTTCTGCAGAAGAATCAGGTGCCGTGGGAGAACTTCTCCTGCGCCTTTTAAAGGAGCCCTGTGAGCCCAGAGGGCAAGCGGGGTCCACCTCACTGATGGGACATGGGCACATGCAGCTGGAGAAACACCAAAAGGTCAACAAAACCCACTTCTGACTTAAAAGCGGAAGAAGGCAGAACCCCGGAGCCTGTGAGCCACGAGACAGAAAAGCATGCGGTTTTGAAGCACGACCCATTAAAGTGCCAAGCCAGATCTAAAAGCCGAGCGCTGGAGAGCGGGGGCTGGTTTTCCCAAGAGCAGGACATGTCTCCAAACCGTATTTTGAAGAGACCTCATCGCCCAGCTATGCAGTGCTGTTTGGGGGAAAACCAGAGCAAAGCAGGAAGAGCGGGAGCCTTTCCCTTCGGTGCTAAGGAGAAACGAACTCCCGGGAGTGGGGAGGACCGGGCTGGAAAGCTTATGCAGTCAGCGAGTTTGGTTTTGGGCATCTCTACTGATGAGCTCATTCTTTGGGGGGGGGGGGGAGGGGAACACGACACACCTTTGTGCTACTGAACAACAACCAACCACTCCTCCCCGGTTCCTGGTGTCCCTTCTCTCCCGCGGAGCAAAGCCGGGAAGGAGCCAGGCTGGGAACGCTCCCTGAGAGCATCAGCGCCCAGCGCGCAGCATCCTGCGCTGCAGACAGCAGGACCTCAGCACGACCGCAGGACGTTCATCACACAGAGCCTATTCTCATTCCAATTTTGAAACCCTAGCTGTATTAAAAAAGTCTTTGATGTTAATATTAATATTATTTATTATAATAAAGAACAGTCAAGCAGCGTGAAAAAAATATATCTTAGCTACATTACCTTAAATTGCCAAAAATATACACATTTTTCTCTTTTATTTAATAAAAAAAAAAATCAAAACAAAAAGGACACATGCAACATACTAAATGAGACATTAGCATCAAAACGGGTAAAGAAACGTACCCCAGTGCAACTGAAACACAGATAATCTTTAGCTTTTATTTTTACTTTCCCCTTCTCTCCCTCTTTTTCACAGAGATACAAACGTTTCATGTCAACCTTCCAGCAGTGCCCCTTTCTTCTCCCCTCAATCTGCCAAAGGGACCTTTGGCTCTGGGACAGGTTGAGGTGACAAGGAGAGCACTTCAAAGGGACGGGGGCGCCTTTGGAAGATGTCAGAGAAATGTGTAAGTGCTATATGGCTCTTGCGCCACTCGTCATTCTCCAGCCTCGTCCCTCCCTGCCCCAAACTCAAAACTCAAACTGCTGCCACCGACACAACCGGTGGCACGGCCAGCACAGGGCAGCGGGGACCAGGGGCACAGCGAGGCTCAGCCCTCCCCGCTTTTCACAGCGGTCCTGCCTGCCTACCTCAGTCCTGGAATTCAGCCCTTGATTCCCAACCTCGTCTGATGGGTGGGCTCCCAAATATCTTCCCGGTAGCGGCGCAGAGCCCTGTACAGCACCTTTCAGCCTCCCCACTGCAAACTCACCACTAATTACCTCTCACCCTGCGAGTTTTCGGTCGCTGCCCAGGGATTTGGGCACCAAACCACTGATCTGGACATGGGTTTTGTTTCTCCTGGCAGACGACACATGTTGTACCACAACTCACTACACACGGGACAGATGCTAAGCTGCCTCTCCCCCCCCCCCTTCCATCCCCTCTCCCCCTGCTACTGGCATGTTTTTAATTCCAGGGCATGAAACACAGTTAAATTTTGGAAGAGTTTCACCAGGTCTTAGACACAACGTCAGGCCCTCGTGGCTAGAGGTGGGTCTGAAAGCTGTGCTGATGGTCAGCACGACAGCAAAACAGGTGGCAACGCGAATTGGGGACCTTACAGTAAAAAAAGTAAAAAAATAAACTAAAAATCAACCCCCAGACAAGCGCAGCTGGGCAAGCGGCCCGCAGGGACCACACTTGCGCATCTACCGGCTGCCGTTTTACTCCTAACACTTCTGTCCATCATCTTGCTGACCCAAACCAGCGCTAAGGAATGTCTGTTCCCAAATCCCAAGCACCCGTTCCTTGCCAAAGGTTGGCAGACACAGCCTTCACGTGCACGCAGCCACCGCGTGCCCACACAGGGCACGTCAGGGCTGAATCCAGCTCGGCAGCCCCGAAACAGCCATTCTGCGTGTCACTCTCAAGCCCACGACTCCTCACCGCGAGGAGGGGGGCAGCAAGGCAGGACCCTCGCTGCAGACACAGACCCCACACCGAGCGGAAGGTCTCTGTGCCGGGGTGGTTTGGGTGGCACCTCTGCCTGGGGGGGACAACACAGCATGGGGAGGGAAGAAAAAAAAAAAAAAGAAAAAAAAAGTGCAAGCAAACAACTGTGCCAGAGCAATTTTGGGGACAGGGAGCCAAAATTAGAGTCAATCATCAAATGGTTTAGGTTGGAAGGGACCTTGAAGATCATCGCGTTCCAACCTCCCTGCCATAGGCAACTGCAACTGAAAGACGTCGTTCACATTTTGGAAGCGCCGGGTGGATGGAAGGTGGCATAGCCCAGCCCGTGACTTAGGCGGGAGGTGGCCGGGGACAGGCATCGCGTCAGCAGGAGCCGCGGTTCTGTGCCCCTCTCCCTGTCTGTGCTGCAGAGACCGCAAGGGAGACTTTATTTTTTTTCCTGCATTTTCACTTTTAGCTGCCATCTCCATCTTTCCAATAGCTTCTTAACCTTGTTAAAACATTAGCTTTTCTTTATAAAAAAAAATTATATATATATAATATATATATATTTCTGAGCAGACAGCAGTGTTCTGCCCAGTTCACAGAACTGGAGGCTGAGATCAGAAAGGTATTTTCTCTCCTTTTAGCCTTATTCAACCATTGTGGTGACAATCTTACAAACAAACAAACAAACAAACAAAAGAAATAAAATAAAATAAAAAGGAAGAAAGATATTTAGCAGATGAGTTTTGCCTATAACAAGCTTTTCTAGTACTATCAGCACAGACCCACTGCTGACAAATTTGAATAGTGCAAACTAGTTAGAGGCAGTGGGAATGTGCTGAAAAATATCCATTAAGGTTTGACAACTTTTTTTTTTTTTTTTTTTTTTTTTTTTTTAAGACCCTCAGAGTTTCTATTAGCTGGAGTCTTCCCACCTGCCCCCCGGAGCTCTGGATTCAACCAGGGCATGAGGAAAAGAAGGGGCATTTGTACGTTTGACGTAGATGTTCCCCTTCTCCCAGAGCTGCCCCACCTGTCCTTCCATCAATCCATCGCATCCAGGCTCAGAGGAAGCCGATTTCTTTGCTGAGGTTCCAGGCTGCAAGACGGAGTTAAGGTCAAAAGGTGGAGAAGAATGAAGGGTCCGACGTCCTAGCTTAGGAGACTTGGTAATTGTCCCATTGCTTGGAGATCCCTTTTCTCAAGTGCCCAAGACCAGTGGAAGAACGTGGCTTTGCCAGACTGGAGTGATTTGTGGTGGGTAAGAAAGAACAGGTACCGGATTTGGGACTCTCTCTTCCCCACACACATTTCTGTCTCCCAGCTTAGGCCTGGGAAACAACGGCCAGGCTCAAATGCACCTTCTGAAGTTGGCTACGACAGGGGTAATACTGGCTACAGCCCCTTTCTGCAAGCTGAAATTTTAGCCTTTGGAAGTCTTGGAAGGGAAGAGTGAGAGATGGCACAAGGAGCAGGAGTGTGCTTTTCACGGGAGAAGTACAGCACCGAAGCGACAGCAGCTGGCAGAGCAGATGTGGCAATGTCCTTTAAAGAAGTAGGTGGCTTTCACCTCCTCCCCAAGCACCAGTCCTTACCCATCACTCCAGCGCTCATGTCTTTTCAGGCTGGTATTGGATCCAGCTGAGGCATCGGGGCTTCATATGATGGCAGTAGAGATAAGAGCATCCTAAGAGCTCAGCAGATGAAAAGCAGGTGAGAAATCTCAGCTATGGGACTTCTTCTTAATCTCCCCATCCGGGCAAAGCAGACCACATAGGCACTGCCACCACGTCCCACTTCCCCAGCTGTGTGACACCCAGTGCTGCCTCTGCGGGCGCTGCCAGGTTCCTCCGCACTGTGCAGACAGGAGCCCTCAGCAGAGGGGTCTCCCTCCACCAAGGTCTTGGCCAAGGATGCTCGATGGTCTCTAGCGCCTTGGCCTGGGGAGGCTACACACAGGTGGACACCCACTTGCGCTCATGGCAGGGAGGAGACTGGCAGGCATCTGGCGTTAACGCTCTCCTCCACTCCGCATGGAAACACAGCTTCACTTTAAGCATGTGTGGCATAGACCGGGGTGGCAGGCAGCCCCCCACCTTCACTCCTCCCAATACCAGGGCTTGGTCAGAGACGTAACTGTCTTCCAAAGCACCTCTTGGCATTGCCCAGCGGCAGGAAATGCTTCTTGGAAGCCTTGTGCTCATTGCTCTAACAGTATCAAAGTTGACTGTGGAAAGCCACATTCCCCTGGCTGAGAGGAGTTGGCTGCTGGTTTGTTCGGGGTGGGGGGGGAGCTTAGCCCTTGTCCTGGGTAAGAGGAGCTCCCTTTTCATTCATGCTCTTTAAAAAACAAACAGAAAAAGAGACGCAGAGGAGACAGGTATCAGTACCGGACGGGCGGCAACAGGAGGGGGCAGAAGCAGAGAGCCCTGCTGCGCTGCAGACCTGGCCCTGCTCACCGCGACCTCTCAGGCTCCTCCGAGATCAACGGAGACACGGGAGCCCCAGGTTTCCCCTCTGCCCAGTTCAGGCCGAACTGGCCCCTCGACCCTGGCCTTTGGCTCCTAAGTGTTTCCAACCAGAGCTGGACCTTCTGGGTACAGGTATAGGCCAGGGGAGGGATGGAGGAGAGATGAAAGCATCACACCATCAGTCCCTAGACACTGGTACAAGGCTGCTTTACAGAGAGGCTGTAAACCTCTCCACAACCTCTCCTCTTGGGTGCAAGATTCCTTCTAAACCCTGGGTTTCAACATGCAGTCACTTTCATATTTCATCACGAGGCTCCAATAGGGCCAGCACTGCCAGGGGCACACCTGTCCCATCCGAGTCCTAGGGTTAACGGAGGAAAATCTACGGCCTGGCTCTGCCTTGCTTCTGCAGCAGGTCTGGCGTGTCTGCACACACGCACACGGAAGGGCACCTTGGGAGCCTCCGTGCCTACCCACGACCCTGTCTGGGCCCTACAGAAGTCCTTGGAGGTAGGATCAGGACGTGACACTGGCTAGCCAGGGATGCAGCAAAGCCAGTGGAGCGTTCTGGCTCGGTTGCCTAAGCGGTGCCCTTGCTCCCCCGTTAACTGCAGTGCAGACTGTCTCGCCCTGGGTCTGTACAGCGCCTAGCACCACGAGCTCAGTGGGGTTAGGGTAGTGCTAGCAGCATACGCACCGTTCCTTTTGGGGTGTTGCCATCAGCCTGCAGGTTGAGAAACGGGTTAGTCTGTGCTGTAAGGACGGGTGCGATGCCTGTCCCCGAAGCCAGGAGGCTGTTCCCAGGAGCGCTGAGCGGTGGGGTGGCCTGGGGGGCCATGAGGGCATTGCTAGGGTTGAGCTGCTGGGGGGAGAGGGAGGCCATGAGAGAGCTGCTACTGGGGGGCGGCTGGGGGGCTGAGGTCATCAGGGCGCTGGTGCTGGAGTGCAGGGGGGCGGAGGTGGCCGCCAGGAGGCTGGTCATGGAGAGCTGGGACGAGTTTGTCATCTGCAGCCGCTGCAGCTCCCTCTTCTGCTGGATTTGCTGCATCATCTGGAACACCAGGGCCTGCTGCTCCTGCGGGGAAGGGTGAGGAGGCGAAGTCAAAGGACGGACAGAGGGCTCGGGAAGAGGTGACAATACAAAGGAGCCAGGAGCCACATCGGCACACTCTGTCACAGGCAATGCTACTGGGGACAGGGAGAAAGTCCCCTCGATCACATTTCTAGAGGTAGAGAGAGGAACAGTCTGTCTTGTGTTCATTAACAGCCTGTGCCTATGACCTTTCCAACCCCGTTGTTTCCTGAAGCGTAGGATTAGCTAACCCCACCTGCAGGCACACAAATCTACTCAGCTGTTTCCAAATCAATTGACACGTGCATTTTAAGTCTGTGGCATTCACTACCCTGAATTTCTAGATTAGCTGCTAATTTCCTTCCCCAGCCCATCCCACTTCACAGCTCAGCCCTGACCCACAGGGTCAGCGTAGGTGAGCCAGACCCAGGGGGGACGAGGGCCACAGCTCACCTGCACCCAGAGGGACGCCCTCGAATCCAACCAAACTGCGGTAATCACTATAGCAACCATCGACCAATGCAGCAGGCTGAGAGCTGACATTGTTCCCGTACCCACAGGGATGCAGCTGATGACATGGTGACATCAGCTGCTGTAAAGAGAAGCCCTTTGAAATTTGCTTTTCCCGGGTTATAAATAGCCTGACCCAGAAATTTATCCAGAGCAACGGGCCAAGTTCATGGGAGATATAAATGAGCACAGCTTCATTGACGGGAACTGTTAGCACTCCCGTGCAACTCCACCGCAGGGGAGGGACACCACAGAGGTTTCCACAGGGCAAGTGAATGCGGTTCTTATACACTCAGGGGCTTGTTTACCATCCATCCGTGCAGCCATTCCCACAACAGCCTGGGCCGAGGCTGCTCTTTTACCCAAGAGGACGTGGGCAGAGAGCCAAGATCCTCAGAACAGCTGCCTGATCCCTTTTCTGACCCCAAAGTCCTCAGCCACCTCTACAGCCCCCCTGGTGTCTCCAGTCCTCCATGTCAATGTGCCCAGACAGGGCTCACCTGCCTCAGGACTAAGCAGTTCAGCGCTTATCTCTTTCTAAACTCAAGCGGTGTCCTCAAGCGAGTTCCTCTTCTCCTGTGGGCCTCAGCACATCTGCAAGCCCAGAGACCAGCGTGCTCCTGGCAGCAGGAGCAGACATGATTTGCATTCAAACATGGCTGGAGGAGGTAATAGCACTCCTGATTTTATGGTGGCTTAGCGCTACCATGTTCTCACACCCTCAGGATGTGGGAAACCCAGATTAAATTTTTTCCTTTGAACAAAAAAGTTCCAATCCCCATCTCCCTCCCTCCAGGAGGTGCCGCACCTTCCTGCCGAAAGCTTTTCTCCTCACTCCACCCCCAGCAGCCCACAGCCAGGGAAAAGGCACATGACTCTTGCAGCCCTGTGGGATTCACGTGAAGGAGGGAACCCTAAGTTTTGCTCTCTGCTCTGAGGCTTTCCCATTAAACAGCTCATCAGATAAAAGGTGCCAGCAGGCACACTTACCGGATTAAGCGGCTGGGAAGTCAGGAGCTGCTGAAGCTGCTGGAGCTGTTGTTCGTGTTGGTGCAAGACGTGCCGCTGCTGCTCTGTCAGGGGACTCAGGCTGGGCATGCTGCAAGGGGAGCAGGGCAGGGAATGTCAGCGCAGCCGGTCTTGGTCCTGCATGCTCAGGGCCTCCCTCCCTCCCACCCGGTGCTAAGCTTCTGCTGGAGAGGGCAGGGCTGTCCCCGCGAGCTCCCCGTCCTCACCTGCTCAGGCTGGTGGAGAGCTGCAAGGTCGGAGGCCCGCTCGCCTGCGTCAGCGCGCTCGGAGGCTGGGCGGCCTGAGCTCCGTTCAGATTCCCCAGGATCCCGTTGATGGGCATCTGCTGGCCTCCTGCCAGGGTCCCCATCAGGCCGTCCACCATGGGCACCGTGGAGAGGCTGTGGCTGGCAGTGGTGCCTCCCCCCAGCCCGCTGCCTGCCACCCTGGCCAGGCCATTCACCTGCTGCACCCCGGGCAGGGGTAGCGAGGCAGGACTCTGCTGCAGCATGGGCAGGGGCGGAGGAGTGCTGTGGAAGGACAGGGAAGAGCTGCTCCTGCTGGGGCAACCTGAATGAGGGTCCTGGGGGAGAAACGGACATAAGAGCATCGGACTGGGGCAGCTTTGTGAAAGGTCAGCTCAGCTCCAAAGGTGCTTTGAGCAGGAGCTGGAGGTGGGAAGGGGGGGCTGTGAGTGCAAGTGCAGGTGTACGCTCAGAGGGGTCCCAGAACTCAGACATGCTTTGCTGGATCGCTAGAAGCGCGGCCAGAATAACCTAGAAGCATTCTCAGCTCGCACTCCCAGCCTCAGCTGCTCTACTCAGACCCTCAGCGCTGCGATGAACTGAAGAACGGGCACTCCAGAGAAAGAGACCTGATTTCTGGGCCTGGACTACGAGGCTTTATGAGCTGGAGATCAAGACAGAGTACTGGGACTGCACTGCTCTGTCCCCTCCCCAAGTCCCTTCCCCAGCTGGCTGGCGGATGCGGTGGCCAGTGTACCTCAGAGGAAGTGGAGAGCGAGTTCTCAATCCCAAAGCTGTTCTTGCACGGGGGGCTCTTGCTGATGCTCAAGGAATCGTTGTTGCAGACTGTATGGAGGAAAGAAGTGAGGATGCAGAGTCAGGGGTGGAGCCTGACGTTGCCACAGCAATAGCAAGGGACAGTGCATGCTGCCAGTGGGTACAGAGAGATAAACAGGTCAGATACTCCCCACTGTGACCCCCTCCTGCCCACCCCAGGGTACCACCATGAAAGGGCACAGGGTGGTGCTTCCTACTGGTCCCCTCACCGTTGGGAGGCAGGATGTACTGGGCCTGGCTGCCTGGACCATTGCTGCTGGTCACCACAGGGAAAGGGACGGAGAGCTGGACATTGAGGAGCTGCAAACGCTCCTTCTTGGCTGTCAGCGTCATGATCTGCTCCTGGAGCCGCTGGTTCTCCTTCTGCAGCGAGTGCAGGGCTTTGAGCATTTCTACAACTGCAGAGAAGAGAAGGGGGGAAGGGGGACAGGGTCAGGGGAGAGAACAGGTGATGGAAGAAAGAGAAGGGGATCCACAGGAGGCACCACAATTAGACCACACTGGGGGAGGAGACTGGCCCCAGATCACAGTCCCCCTGCCAGCTACTCCCTCCATGGCACAGACTAGGGCTTTGTCCCCCACCCAGCTCCTTTGCCTGTGGGCATAATCCCAGCTGGCTCCCACACAAACATGCACAAGGACCTCTCCTCCCACAGCCCATGCCCCCGAGTGACTCACTGTTTACGCCGGCTTCCCCATTGCCCTGCTTCTCCAGGAGCTGCTCGATGTTTGGGGTGGCTTGGGGAACATTCTCCAGCTGCCCACTGCTGCTACAGGACACTGTCTGGTCAAAGAGGGTGGGCAGGCTGCTGATGGGGGACCTGGGAAAGGGTTGGGGACACGTCAGAGATGCTTCCTTAGTCCACACCTGCACTCTTCTGCTCCCTTCTCCCCACATCTCATCTGCCTCACACCGGGAGGGGCTGCATCCCTCCCAGCCCCAGTGTCCTCCGCTCCACATCAGGAGAACCCTCCGATCCCGTTAGCCCCGGCTCGTACTGGAAAAAGCAAACCTGCCTCCTCCCCTCCCATCCCACCCCTAGCCCCAAGGAGGAGGGAAGGAGCTGCCTCCACTTCCCCCAGCCTCTTTCCCTTTCCTTGCTGTGTCATCCCACTGCTTCCCGGGGTTCCGCCGTGCGGGGCGGATGCGGAGGCACCCCCGTGCCCGGTGGCAGGGGAGGACTCCTGAAGGACACTCACATGGAAGAGAGACTCTCCTGGGGCGACGTCCCTCGGCAGCCAAAACTGCAGTCTTCCAGGTCAGGCTCTGGGTGGGGAGAGGGACAGAGAGGCACAGTGTTCATAGGCGTCCAGCCCTGGCAGGTGCCCGGGTTTGTCACCCGCGGGCGGCGAGGGCCGGTCCCCGCTAGATGGGAGCACCGAGCAGCGCAGGGCACCGGCATTGCATAACGGCTCCGCCCGCCGTGGGAGGGGCTGCGTGTCATTGCGTGTCACCCGGTGTCACGCCGGGAGGGGGGGGGTTGTTGTCACCCTGGGAAGGTCACCCACGCAACCTCCTTCCTAATGGCAGGGGCAGAATTGGCCGGGGGGGGGGCGGGACGGGGGCTGCACCGGGAACCGGGCAGCGCAGGAGGCAACACCGGCCCCGGCCCCGCTCCCCCCCGGCCCCGCAACGCGGAGGGATGGGCAGAAAGCAGCTTTTCCTTTAGCTGTAAAGCTGCGGGGGCGGGAGGGGAGGGGCGTGGGGGGGAGGACACTGCTTTGCTGAGCCTGCCAGGATGAATCCATCCTCTGCAAAGCCCCACTCAGCTCTCCCCAGTGCCGCTGCAGCCCTCCGCCTCCAGGAGCCTTTCCCGAAACCCAGCTGGGGTTCTCCAAAGTTTCCAGATGCTCAGCTCTGTTCTAAAGAGCTTAAATAAGCGCTTTGGTGTTCAGAAACTACCCTCCCAGCCATCCCGCTGTCCCAGGGAGCTGCGACACAGCAGTGCTGGGGACGGAGCCGCTGCGCGTGCGCACCCGTGCAGGATGTCTCCCATCCAAAGAGTCATCTAGAAGTGAAGTATATTTATCTGCCATTTGCTTTCCATCCCCAGAGCCCGCCAGCCCGTAAACACACGTTCCCCTCGCTCTGGGACGTGTCAGATGTTGTGACTACAGCCTGCACCAGCTGGCTGACTCGCCCCTCCTCTTCTTCACACAATAAGAGACATTTCTTATGTGCAAGAATCCAGGAAGTCTCCTGCAGGGAACACTGTGATTTACAGTGTAATGCCCTGAGCAGGGCATTAGTTACTGGCAGTATTTTCTACCGCTGAGAACAAGCAAAAGCAGCTGTTGTTCAGCAGCTCTTACAGACAGGTACAAGTGGGATCCTCACTCCTTCATCCCTGTGGGAACGTCTTTCTGGCCACCGATTATAATTGGTCCACCCTTCTGGGAGGACTCGCCGCTTTCTGGAGGTGACCAGCAGTTGCCAGTCAACAGCAGTCTCCCAGTATAAGACAGCATGTGGAGACAAGCCTTGATTTCAGGGACACCACAAGGCATGAAATCTTCCTAAGTTCTCCAACCAGGATCAGCTACCAGAAGGCTGGGAACAGGCAGACCACAGCAGCGCTTCTCAGTATTGTTTCCATCCAAGGACCACCTAAACCCTTTGGAAAACATCCACGGCCTACCACGTGCAGCCTTGACACAACAGTTTTAACTTGCAACCAAATAACCACTCAGCTAAGCTTTGACTGCCTGCTTGTTACTGCCACGTTGTTTGCTTGCAGCCCAGGGAGCTTGCGCACATATATATACGATTTTCTGAAACAGTACCAGACTCCCTATTCAATTATCTCCTGGCCAATACCACCGTCTACCGAACGGGGAGATGACTGAGTTATCACACGGAGACAGCACTTTCCAAGGCAGCAAATATGAAAAAAGTGGCTTGAAGACAATGAGAGAAGATAAATACATTTGGCCTGTCATCATGATGAGGCAGGATCCAGGACAAGCCGTGGGAGGAAGAACTAGACAGTAGCTAAGGGAGTGGGAAGATAAGAATCAGACTTTTTGTACTGCCAAAGGCACCCTGGTATCAACCTGCATCGGTGATAGATTTCTTGGTTCCCCCATCTGTAAGACAGGGTTACACCATTTCCCTACATCACATTAAAATTGTGAAAAGCTCAAATATTACTGCAGTGAAAGCCACATCTCCATGGGATCTGTCCACACAGACACTCTTGGGAAAGGTAATCCGAATTAAAGACAAGGCAGGATTACTCAAAACTTCATAACCACCCTGTTAATGATTTGGGATTAAAGCAGTCACCACACTTTTAAGTGAAAATTGCCCCATATAGGAGGTTTAATTAATGTTACTTAATCCCTCTGGAAAAAAAACAACCAAAACCAAAAGTGAATTTGGCTTAACACCCTCTGGGCCACTAGCTCCAGCAGGAGGAGATAGTGATGGACAAACCTTAAACGTGACAAAATCCAAGAGATGTTCTAAATGCTGCCTGGAACTGGAAGAAACATGTCCTGAAGCTTGTAAGATGCCAGTCAAACAAAAAGAGCAATCTTGGAAATGGAAACTAAGGATTAGGCTTTTTTTGAGCACTTTGTATGTTGGATTTTGCCTACATGATTCATTCATTAGTAGCCGCAGGGCTGGAACAGAACGCAGACTGCCGAGCCTCCGTGTTGTGCCTGAACCACAGGGCTATTCCTGACAGTTGACTCGCTTCCTTCTCCTGTCAGCACCTTGCCAAAATAACAGCAAAGGGGAAGTGGCAGTGGGTCATCTCTCTTGTCGATCTCCGTGAGGGAAGAACCTCTTTGAATCATCCCATTCTTTCCTTAATTCCAGGTGACTGAATCACTCCTGACTCACAGCTCCCATGCAATGGCCCTGACTCCCACCGGGGTCGGCTGCGCAGTTCCCTCCCCGTTGCACTCACGCAGATACGAGCTGCTGGCGCGGCCACACAGGCAAAATGCCGCCAGTGACACAGGGAGAGACAGACAGGCACCTTCTGTGGGCTTGCGAAGGTCATAAGTAAGCATACGTGTTCATTCATGCTTTACATGCAGGCATGCACACTTGTTAAGGCAAATAAGGGCACACTGGTGTCAGATTATCCGGAGAACTCAGAGCCACCTCTAATGAGGACTGTGTGCTTGTCACTCAGTGTGACACTGGGCAGCGTTTTACCTCCCAGGAGTTCAGCATCCAGCATGCTGAGCTGCCACCATTTCTGGGCTAGGGGAGCATGAGACAGTTGCACCACTAACTGCAACAACTGAAAATCAGGAGGGTGCTTTTGTTTAACTACTGGTGCAAAACGAAAATCAGTCCCACTCTGTTTTGGGAAAAAAAAAAAAAAAAAAAGAAAGAAATCGTACGATGCTTCAAGTTTCCTGCTTATTAACCAGGCAATTTTCCAAGAAAAATGAATTTGCCTTGGTGGGAAAAAATGAGCAGTTTTAAGTAATTCAGTGTTGGCACGTTCACGTTTGGAAGTTGAAAACAGTGGATTCTGTTGCATTCATCACAAAGCCAAAGGGGAAGGGCAAAAATTAACTCAAAACAGAAATGGAAGATGAAAATTAAGAGTGTGACATATCTCTCATTTAAAAAAAAAAAAAAACAAAACAACAAAAAACAGAAAACAAGACCCCAACAAAAACTTTTAACTTACTTTGAGCAAGCAAAAGCTCACAGTAGTTTTCACTAGGTTTGTACAGCTTTAGTGTGTAAAAAGACAACAAATTTCTGTAGAGAAGGACTTACATTCTTGCACTTTTCTAGCGCATGTCCAGGGACACACATTACCCAATGGACACACCAGCAGATGTGCTTTTACGGGACTGCAAGCCAGCCCTTCATTAAGGCAAACACAAGCACCCCCTGCCTTGGGGAAAAGCCACTGTCCCTCTCTCCTAGCCCCTGGCTCTCACACGCATGGGATGGGAGCAAGCAGGGAGGGCAGCTGGAGAACTATGGATGCAGTTGTCTCAACTCTTCCAGGGAGACCCCTTTGGAAGTCCAAACTCACATACCTTCTGATTCACGTACCTGCCCGGCTGCTTTCCGACTGATTTAAGAGTGGGTTGATTGATAGCCCAGATGTGAGGGGGCTTCCAAAAATATGTGAGGAAGGGAGGCTAAATGTTGAACCTGCCAGTGAGAACACCTACACGGCAAAACAAGGAGGCAGAGAGAGAGAAATGACTTCTCAAAATTGCAAGAGGAAAATAACTTCATTATTCCATCTCCTCCTGACTCTTGAACCCAGCTTGTTCATGAGAGAGAGTGTTAAAAATATCTCCTTGGAAGTCTCACTAGACAGTTGAAATCTTCCCAGCCCCGTCTCAGAGCCAAGAGGTCTGAATGAGCCGTGTTAACACTGAGGCTGTAAAACTAACTCTCTCCTCCCTGTAAAACACCTCTCACAGTGAGCTCCTAACAAAGGACAAGGCTCTGTCTCCTGGCACACGCACAGCCCACCCAGCTGGGACGTGCGAGCCCTCCCACCAAGTTATCTGTGCTGCAGAGCAAAGGTAGGGCTGGCACTGGTGGCAGGACGCAGCCGAGCAGCAGGGGACAAGCAGCACGGGACGCAGCACACGCCGACAGCCAGGCCTCTGCTACCTGAGCGTTGTCTGTGCTCCCCTTTCAGTCAATGGAAAGCACTGCATCCTTCTAGGTTGCAATTTATCCCACCCCAAAACAAGCTGCGTGGGCTGTGACGCAAAATTGCCTACATCTTTCTACCAACTCTAAGGGAAGCTGCAGTTGGCAGCTCCCCTCCAAACTGAAGGAAGAGTAGCTGCTCCCAAGTGGAAAAAGCAACTCCTCTGTGCCCACAAACCGGCCCCGCTCTGCCAGTGACCGCTCTGTCCAACGCTCTCCTGAACTACAGTCCCTCTCCTGGTCCTGATGTTCTTACCTGCGTGGTGGAGACCGAGGAGGAGGAAGCTGGGATGGTGCTAGCAAAGGGAGACCGGTTGAGCTGTGGGAGAGACGACGTACCCTGGTGTGCCAGCAGGCTGGAAGAGAGGGGTGTACTGCACACAGCTCTGAGCACTCCGCCCCCGTGAGAAATAGGGTCCTTGTTACTGGTGTAGATCCCTGCAAGGGGAGGAGATGCGTTAGAGAGCCACATTCCCCTCCGATGGCCTGGAAGCAGCTGGTTTTCTGCAGAGCTTGGATCTCAGGAGGGGAGGGTGGCACCAATGCACAAGACCAAGTGTAACGTGCACTTCAGCATCTCGTAGCCTGGCATGCGGCGAGGGTGATCGCAGTACGCCTTCCTTCTATCAAAAGGCATCACAAACTTTTCCAGCCTTGCCCCTGCCCCCTTCTCGTTTGCTCCCCACAGCCCGAGAAATCACAGCATAAGTGACTCACCGAAGGCACAAGTCAGCGGTAGAAGGGGGTGATGGACTCCGAGAGTCCCACTCTCTGCTGCCCGTGCTAGTCAAGAGACCACACTCTTGCTGAGCTAACCTGCCCCCTTCCACGATGCCCAGGGACGACGGTGGGGCACGGACAGATAAATGAGGAAGAAAGGGTGAGGAGAGAGCTGCTGCAGAGGGAGGGGACCCCTGACTTCCCCTTGGCTTAGGCATGCAGCAGAGGCAGTGCCCAAAGCTGGGTCCCTCAGAGCCCTGGCAACATCTCTCCGCAAGAGAAGAATGGAAGAACAAGCAGGCAGGAGAGCAGGGCCTGGCAGCCTCCTCCTCTCTGAAACATCCTCTTGTTGTTCCAGGGGAGAGGCAAAAAAATAATAAAAATTATGATTATGGAAGTTGCAACAATTCGTGCAGCTTCTCTCCGCTCGCAGGCAGCGCAGACAAATGGGCCAGGGCTCCCAGGCACACACAACAAAATTATACCCCCCCCTTTGCAATCTGACCTAAATTGGAGCATCTGCAAACAACCCACAATAGACCGATGACAAGTTCTGCTGCCAGAACAGTGTCAAACCTCAGCCCTGAGCAGCAGGCCCCTCCTCTGCCTGCTGCCTTAACCCCTTCCTGCCACATGTCCTGGCTGCCCTCAGCCCTGCCAGGCCAGGGAAGGGGACTCGGGCTGGGAACAGCTGTAAGCCCTTCATCAGAGTTAACGGTGTGCCAGTCTCCCAAACCTACGTGGATGTGGTGAGACCAGGATGAGAGGTTTTGCTTTTAAAAGAGAGGTTAAACTTGAATCACTTCTAAGAGTCCCTCATTTGGGGTCAGATTGTGGTTGTTCCAGTTTGGCCGGTGAATATCCCCTCTCCTGTATTGCTCTGGAAACGAAGCTCTGGCTAGCTGAGCTTTTCCAGCACTTGAGCAAAAAGAGTTTGAAATACCCCCCAGCTCCAATCTGCAGCCCAGCTCCAATGACAAGAGAAGCTGATGCGGAGGAGATTCTAGGATGAAGGCCAAGATGAGAAGGGGAGACACAGATGTGGATTTTTACAGCTCCTGGGACTGAATTAAAGGGACTGGACCCTGTGCAGACAGGTCCGGACACCAGCCAAATGTGATGAAGAAGACAGCATGGCTGGGAGGAACTGTGCACACCTGGAGCCCTAAGGGGGAACATACCTGAACCCAGCAGCGGGGACTCCATGCTGAGGCTGGGCAGATTCCCCGTGTGGCTGAAGGACCGTGAAGAGTTGCCAATGCTGGAGCTAACAAGAGAGCCTCCGGAGAAGGGTGACGAGGAAGTAGATGTGGACCCAGCCAGCTGGGCACCCAAAATCTCTTTGCTTTTGCCCCCTTTCGGCCTGCCAGGCCCATGCTTGTTCTTCTTGCTACCCTTGTGCTTCTTTTCCTTCAGCACCTCTCCCTCCTCCATGCTGAGGGACGGCATGCGCTTGTGGCTGCTGCTGCTACCACTGGTTCCACTGGTCCCCACCGCAGGGCCGCTGACAGGGTTCGAGGCCTTATAGTCCACTGGGGAAGCATCACGGCCTCTCTGCTGGCTCACCGCAGAGGTGGAGAAGCGCATGATGGATCCAAAGCCAGAGAAGATCACCTTCTGCTCGAAGATGTCTCCCTTCTGGCCTTCATACAGAGGGGAGCAGTGGGAAGAAGAAGAGGAAGAGACAGGCTTCCGGTACTTCTCGTCGTCCTGCTCAAGCTTGGGGAATGTCACAAAGTCCTGGGAGCACTGCAAGTTGCTGCAGGAGGTACCTGGGGAAAACAGAGGGGAAGCAGATATAGGAAAGCTCGTGGTGGCAGTAACTCAGCCCATAAGGCAACAGGACCACGGTCACAAGGCAAGGTCCTCTGGCATAGGCTAGTTACTGAGCTGAAAGACATCTTTGTCACCTCCCAGCCCTGCTCCCCCACCGTTGCTTTGATGCTCTCTAGCAAGCATGAGAGGTGCACATCAGCAGCTTCATCCCATCCAAACATGCATGTGCCTGCTCCCCCAGGCCCTGCACCACCACAGTCCCTCCAGCCCTGATTAGGGTCCCAGGAGATGAAACCGCCTAGCCAGTAGGACAACAGCTCGAAAAAGAACTGTGCAAGGTCAGAGCAGATGGGAGCCCTGCAAGGCTTTGACTTAAAGCTCAGGGGAGCCTGGATATCGGGTTTTGGCTCAAGTCTCTCCACTAGTACTCCTTAAAACACTGCTGCAGACAGTACCACCTACGGAGGAGAGGGCAGGTGCTGCCCATATTGCCTGTGCACAGTTTCCCTTCCCTCCTCCCTCCACTCAGACATCTGGATCTGTTTTCCCTTGCGGTGCAGCAGGCCTGCACAGGAGGGGAGCTGTAACACTCATCTGACTCAGTTCTTCCCTCTGTGCATGGAATTAGTAGCAATGAGACTTTTCCCTTTCCCTTCAAGGGGTTAAAGAAATGGCCATCAGCAAAGTTTCACAGCAATAGCTGGCGAACGGCTATCTTTACAACCCAAAATATCTCCTCCATTCTCCCCTCCTCTCTTGCTTCTCCTTCGCCCCTTACCTGCAGGCTGGAAGGTCCCGCTGGATGAAGCTGAGCTGAAGCCAACTGAGCTTTTCCCGCTTCCCGTCTTTTTCCCCTTGTGGCTGCTGCCATGGCTTGAGGACTTCTTGCCTTTCACCTCCGACCTGCCGACCTCCGAGGTCTCTTTGCTCCCCTCATGGTGGCTGGTGGAGCCCTGGCAGCAGCAAACACAGAGGTGACTCACTCAGGCCAGATGTGGCCACAGCAGGGGCTCTTTTTACCAATTTCCCCTTAAGAGAAGTAATTGCCCCCTCTGCCCACAAAGTGATGGTCAGGTCATGTTACTCAGGGGAAAAAAAGCAACATTTCCCTCTATTGCTGCTTGGTGGCACCAGGCTTTATACTCCTAGGGATTATACTCATCCCATCTAACTGCAGGAAATTAAACAGAGCACTGACAATCAGGGCACAGGCATGTCAGAGGGTTATTCAGCCCAAAGAAAATCTGAATTTGGCTGTGATTCAAACACGTATTTCAGCTGCATCTCTCAGGTGTGCTATTCTCAGCAAGGTCATTCCACCTGGGGGAACTTGCTCGTCCTTGTGCTGTGACGGGAGTTTCCCTGGGTTCCCTAAAGCATCCACTGGAGCACCTCCCCTGCCAGCCCAGGGCTTTCCAAATCTGCTGCAGTAAATATTTCACAGTGACATTGTTAGAGCAGCATCTGTCCGTGCAGCAACAGATGCTATCCAAACCCCATATAAGCCTGCAGGAGACAGGGAAGCAAGGGGGATGAAGAGGCTGGCCAGATGCTAGGAAATCCAGGAGCTTGGGATGAGAGAGAGAAGTGTGGGAGTTTAGCAGGGGGAGAGTGGAATGAACCGAAAACCAGATCCCCCAGGGCACCCACGCTGGGATATGAAACCTTCACCTTCAAGTCACTTCAAAGCCAAACCAGCAGCGTTCAAAGATCACTTCTTGCAAGATATTACTGCAACCAATCAATATTATAGATATAGTTCCAATGCAATGGCTATAGCCCAAAATATAACACCAGTGCATTAGTGCAAACACCTTTTATTTCTTACTGAGCAGATACAAGGAAGACACAGAGAAGCACAATACCTTTCTTACATTCCACTATCCCTGACTCCAGATGACCTCTTCTTGGGGAGAGCTAAAGAAAAAAGGGCTTGTAATGCAGACTCATGAATGCCCAGATAAAAATCTTTCCCCATTCCTCCCACATGGTTTAATCACTCTGCACAATGCAACAGCTGGCAGCCTAACACACACCAGATGTGCCGGGAATATGAAAGACAGGAGGAAGGGAGTGGTGGAAATTAGGGGGGAGAGGAGGGGGAATCTGTATTTTCTCATCACAGACTCCTGGATGTAGGAGATTAAGCCTTCTTGATTTATGAGCTCAGAGGGAGCATGAAAATCTTTCCGACTTTCCACATCTGCCTGGGGAGGGAAAGGAGAGCAGTGTCTGGGGGCTATGGGAAGTCCTGAGACTGCTCACGAAGTCGCAGGAACGAGATGGCTCACGTCTCAGCAGAAATGCAAAGCCCCAAATTTTCCCCCCATAAATTCACCTCTTCGGAGCTCTGCACAAGGTGCACGGGGCCACAGAAGGGCAGGGGGAAACCACATGAGAAGACATGTTCTAAATCCAGAGTGTCAGGAAGGGAGTGCAGGGCAAGTAATGAATTAGTGCAGGGTGGAAGGGGGAAATCTGAGCTGGGAAATAAATCTTAATTGCAAAATTAAAGGAGGGAAAAAAAGGGGGGAGAGGCTGAGCTGTCTCAGCTGAAGGCGGTGAATGGACACTCACCTGTAGGGCTGATCTGACCTCACAGACCTCCCCAAGAGACTCCCAGAGATTTCGGGGCAGGATTTTCCCACCTCCTGCCAAACGCTAGCCTAGATATTGTTTGCCAAACGGGTCATGGCAGACAGATCTGTATGGTACGACCACAAGCCCTCCTCACCACAAAGGGCCCTTCTCTAGCAGCCATTCCAGAGAGCCTGAATTTGGGGCAAGGGCCCAAGGATTGCAGCCGAGGAGCAGAGAGAAGGAAACTGAAACCACACTAAATCACTTCCCCTCTCTGTGCCTCTATTTCTTTCCCACTTTGCTCCGTGGAGCCTGCAAGCTCTGTGTGGCAGCGGAGCCTTCCAGGAGACACACGTGGACTGCCAAGCACAACACGGCCTTGATCTGAAGGGGAGGGGTCTGCTACCATAATGCCAATATTAATAACAGTAAGGAGGGCTGCAGTCCCATCGGCTCCCAAACGAAAGAGATTCTCCAGCTCAGGGCTGCTGCCTAGAGGGAGCAGGACTGGAGAAACCTGCATGCCGGCTGCTTGCCTTGTGCATAAACAGAGGTCTCAATCTCTGGATCATCGGCTTTTCTCCAGCATGGAAATCCGTGTGTGTGTGTGTGTGTATGTGCATGTGCAGAAACACCAATGTTTCATGTGTTGCAAACAGGTGTGAGGGGGAGGGCATGCTGCAGAGGAAAAAAAAATAGGGAAGCACTGAGGAAGTAAGAGAGCTCTCTCTCAAAATGAGGCAGTGCTACATTTTGAAGGTCTATTTAAAGCAAGCAAGTGAAAAATGTCACTAGGATAAACCTGCTGCCCCAGCTGGAGGGGACAGTCTGATGGGGAAACTCCTGCCTCAAACCTGGAGCCGGGAGAAGAAAGACAAAGTCGCGCGGGCACCCAAGCGCAGGCATGCACGCACCTCCTACCCCCCCGGCACTCGCTGTCCCCCGAGGGGCTGTACCTGTTTCCTGGCCTCTCTGTGACACTGTGCAGCACCCAAGCTCTTCATTCATTAATTTATTTATGGGAAATCAGAAGAGCATCTCTTTGCCTCCTGATTGGCGGGACGAGCTCCTAGAGGCAACCACTGACGAAATACAGAAGGGGTGGGGGAGGCTGGAGCCGCATCAGAAACACAGAGAGGCTTTGCCCTGGATTAAACTACTGGTGAGGGGAAGCAGGGAGGACACGAAGGAGGAACAATGCAACGAGAGCAGGAGCTCCTCCAGCCCACGCACTGCAGGGCGATGTGCTGAAGCAGCCACCCAGGCAGGCTGTCAGCATCAGCTGCCTTTCCACGCCAGACCGCTTGCTACAGTCTCCATCAGGAGCTGGGGGCTGAAGCATGTGTACAGGCTACAGCATCTCTGTGTCTGCGCCACTGGCAACCTTACCCATGTCCCTTCCCTCAGCCTCGAGCCACCATGCTGCTGTTCTTTGTAGGTGGGGATAGGAGACACAGATGAGTTGATGTGTATGTCCCTGCTGCTACTGGCAAATTCCCACTCATGTCAGGACAAGGGATGCTAAAAGGCTCAGGGATTCTTACTGCAAATAGCCATGCTGAGACATGCAGGGGTAATCGTCCCTACCCCATCACAGCAACTGTGAATTTGCCTGAGCCAGGCATGGTGCAGAGGTTCCCAGGACCTGTCAGCTTCAGGCCGGTCCTGGGTAGGTGCTGAAAGCTCAAATAACAGTGGGAAACCTGGAAAGTCTCCCTGCAATCGTGTGCTCTTTGCCCTGCTGTGCTCCCTCTCCAGCACCTGACCGGGAGAGGGGGGGTGCGGGGAGCCCTTGGCATCCACAGCTTAGATTACAAAACCCAGATCAAGCCAGATGTTGCAGCCCAAAACACGTAGCATGTGTGAGTGTGTGTCAACAAGTGATCACGATGTCTGCAGCTGGCAGAAGAAGGCAGCTGGGGTGGCTTGCAATCCTGCAGATTTACTGCAAGTGCAACAGAGAGCGGCAGGACGGCTCCCAGGGGCATTTGCAGGGGGAGGGGAGAGGCACGCTGCTCCGCTCGCTCTTCGGCTGCTCGCTAACCTCGATCGCCAGAACCAGGCACCAGCTGCACCGAGAGATCCTGAGCGCAGAAACTGTCTCCTGAATTTGTCTGGCAGTGTGTGACTACAGAGCCACAGCAGCCCCGGCTGCCAAGACTTACTGGTGAGACTCATTGCTCCTCCCCTGGCGAGAAACCCTCCTCTGCCCCAGGCCCGCTCCATGAATACCATCTTTCCAACGGGCTGTTCAAAAGCCTTACCAGCTGGCAGCATTTTGTAGTTTTTGGATAGACCACATGAAATAGCCAGCAACTACTATAGCCAGAAACTATTACCCAGAGGGAATGTTTTCTGCCTCCTTCCCGCTCCCCAAAAAGTCTGTCGGAGCTCCAAGTAGCCGGCATGACAATGAATGAGAGCCTGTATCCAGCACAAATCCATTCTCTATAACCCCTCCACCTCCAAAGCCATTGAAAAGCCCTAGCCCAGGAGCACTACTGGGGGTTTTTCAGCAGGTCAGCTGCTCTGCGTGTTCTCTGGAAGGGACAGTCCTGTGCCCCACCAGCAAGGTCTCCTGCCCCTCTTTGAGAGCAATGAAAATCGCAGTGCCCAAAGACACTTTTCAGAGGCAGGAGGAGATCTCAGCAGAGGTGTTATGGAGAGTCGTTTGCATGCTGTGAATTCACACCCTAGTTTCACTTTCCGGTGTAGATGAGAGCTGAGGCCACACCAGCGTGTTTTCAGTATGTTTATCCCCCAGAGGCAGTGAGAGCTTGTCACTGCGCAGACAGGACACGGAGGCCTGGTAGAGTCCAAGTGTTAGATATTAATGGTTTTTAGATTCCTAGAAGTCGCAGGGAAGCACTCAATGAGATGTTCGAAAATCTGGCAGAAGTCAGAGGTCTAGCACAATTGATTTCAAGAGGAAGACTGAAACCACATCAAAGGATCTTCTTCATAACTAAATGGTTCAAGAGGGGAGCAGAGGGTGGACGACATATTAGACGAAAACTGGAACTGAAAAATAAATCCGTATTGCAAAACTAAAGAAAAAAAGTGAACTTAGAGGCCAGGATGCTGGAGCGAATAAGGAAGTGGGATATACCACTGTTCCTCCAAAGCAGCGAAACAGTTCCACTGCTGTCAGCCTAACCTGGTGAAGTAGTTTAAAAAGTCCTACTGTACAGGACTACAGCTCTGAAAATCCATTATTAAAGGGTTGCTGGAAGTTTCAGAGGACTTTGGTAGCAACATCAGATGCTGGGGCTCAGAAGCCTATTGCCCCAGGCTCCTTCTAGGCTAAGCAAATGGAGCAGACTGGAGCGTGGATTCAGGTACTGGTAACACCTCTCCATGGCCTGGTGACTAGTGCCATGCTACGGCCTGCCTGCAGCCCCGCGGTGCCAGGGCCCTTCTGCTGATTCATCTCACTGATGCTCCTGCTCCTCATCACTGGCTCCAAACCACTGGCGATGCTCAGTGCCCCCAGCCCAACCCCTGCTCCAGCACAGCCTGCGCACTAGGACGGGAGCTTGGGACTCACTGCGTGTGGCATCACTTTGGCTACGGTGTGAGCAGCACAGTGAGCTGGCAGCATGGGTCTGGCATGGACTTCAAGGGCTGCACCAGCCTCCTGCGGCTCTGCATGGCTGCTCCAGGCCAGTGTCCTTCTCCCAGGCACCCGGACACGACCATCTGCCCTCACTGCTGCAGGTCATTGAGACCTGCTCTCACCCAGCTGCTCTCCACGGAAGACTGGGGACTGTGTCACCTGGGGAATTTATGCTCCGGTTCATTGGGTAACTTGGAGAAAACTATGGAGGCGATAAATTATTTGCCCAAGATCACGCAAGTAGTAAAGAGAGGAACAGACTCCAGACCTCTTTAGACTCTAACCATGGCACCGCAGTGACGAGCTATGTTCTTCTGCATAGTCACACGTCAGTTTTTGGTTTGCTGCATCTACGCTACCCCCTCCCCAGTACACTCTACTGGGGTGAGCTGTACTAATCTAAGACCCAGAAAGGACAAAGATGGTTTTGGAGTCAAAGAGGAAACCTGTTTGGACACGCTGCATTAATGTGTCTCAAGGTTTTACATTAGTCTAACCCGTGCAACGTTACACTGATGCAACTGCCTAGAAAGCCTCATACAACCACCCCCCGAGGGGTTTGTGCGAGGTTGTAGCAGCTCTTAGATTTGATCTGGAGCGGGTACCTTTGGTAACAGAGAGTCTGAACAATGCTTTGGGATCTATGCACAAAAAAAAAGCAAGGGAAATACACTCTCTGTTATGAGGATTAATAATAACTCCCTAGGGAAACACTAAAACGCTGTCACTCAAGCACAGCTACAGTAATTAGGATCTCCTGAATTTTAGCTCACAAAGAGTTGAAAGCTGCCTGTAAAACTGAATTGCACCCTTCCCTCTTTATTTATAAAGGTCTGGCAGGGCTTTGGAGGAGACAGTGGGTAATTGTCTAACAACCACTCTAGCTGGCCAAGAGTCAGGTTTTGGATTTCAGTTCAGCTTGAAAATAATCTTCTTAGGCCATCAGTTCCTGACAGCTCTGTTAACTGGGTGAATCTGCTGTTCCCAAAAGCCAGAGCCAAGCTGCCCTAACATGAGCACAGGTAAAGCAAGACTGATTGCAGCTCAGAGGCTGTTCTTCCACTCTGTCCCACTAACTTTCTGCTTCTCCCAGCCTGAGAACCATGAGAACCAGCTTTGCCATTTCAGCTCTGACCTATATCTACTCCCTGCTTCCAGGCTCGGCCGCACACAGAACACAGAAAATCCTCTTCAGTCCTAACCCAAAGCAACCTGTGCTGACTGGCAGGAGCTTTCACTCTTCCAGACTGCCCCTGCAGTGTTTCTCACGTATGCAGACACTGTTAGCCTGTGAATTTTCATTTTCACAAGGCAATCCTGCCATGTAAAGGACACCCAAGCCTTTCCAAGTAGCATTTCTGTGCACAAAAGGACATTCCTTGGACATGTTGTTTATTTGTTCTAGCAGGAGCTTGGCCCTAGTCCTACCCGCACTTACACCAGAACAGCCCTGCTAAGGAGCTGCATTAATTTACATTCCCCCTACAGAGAGTGCAACTCCAAAGGTCCCGGTGCTGGAGTAACCTCACTTGCTCCCTGACCCTGAACAACTGCAAACTTGGCCTTCACCTTGTCGCATGCAAGCTCGAGGCAAGTTCCACTGTGTATATTCTGCATTACTGGAGTTTGGGGCTGGGATGAATTACAGAAAGCTCCAGGCTATCCTGTTTTACAGCCAGGTGCAAGAGTCAGCAGCACGATTTCAGCAGTGAATAGCAGAAATACACTGACATCCTGACTGTGCCCCACCAGCACTGGGCAGACAAACCCGCAAAAGGGACATCTTCCCAGAAGGGAACCAGACAGCCTCTACACCTCAGGAGCAAAACAGGCCACCGCGCTGTGCCCCTCTGCCTGAATTTTCCTGAAATGAAGGAACTAAATAGGAAACGACCTTCTGCTGTCTCAAAGAGAAAAGCCACCGCTATTATGCACTTTGAAGACCTTACGTGCTTCTAAGATTTTTTCCCCCTCAGTTCTATCAGTTTGTCTAATAAAGGATAACACCTCCTCCCACAAGCCTTGCCTTGCTTACCCACCTGCCTGAGCTGTTTACAATGTGGCAGCAGAAAAGGCCAAACCATGGATATTTATCTATTCTGCGAGAGCTTCAAATCTGAACATCTGCTGCAAAACAGGCTGGCGCTTACAGCTCAATCACTTGGGAGTTTAGCGCCATGATTGTGTCGTCAGTGCTGACAGAAATCATGACAGCTGCTGTGTTAAATTCCCAAGGTGGGTGTCGAGGTGGGGAGTCAGGCAGAGAGAGCGAGAATGTGACGAATCAGGAATCAAAATAAACGGACAAAAGCCCTTTCTCTGCTCTTCTGCACTCTCCTCTCCACTTCCTACAAAAGCTAGTGCCCACGGTTTGCCCCTGCCCTCCCTCCCCACCCTACATTCACACGCTCACATCCTCTGGGTTTGGTACCTTCTCTGCAGCGACGGGCACCGAGGATGGGGTAAGGCTGGTGGGAGACTCCGGACGTTTTTTGTGCTTCTGTTTAGGTCTTTCCTTGTCTTTCCGACTCTGCAAAAGAAATCAGAGAGTACTCGAAGGCTAACTTTTCCTCTGCTGAGAATAGCAGTTGTAAGGGAAAAGAAAGGAGGGTGTGTAGGGCTGGATTTACAACCATACATTCATATTCCTCTTTGCTTCTCCACCCATCCACACGAGCCCAGTATCCCTTCCCCCACATCCCAGCTTCTGGCTGGGACCGTCCCACTATCTCTACCCCAGCTGCAGCCAACATCTGGAGTGCAGAATATCAACAGAAGCCCACGAATCAGTTTATGGTAAGATGATAGGGAAGGACTTAACAAGCTCTGGCTGATTTCAAGAAACCTGGACCTTCCCGCTGCCATTTCCCCAAAGGGACTCTGTGCCCCCTCACCCTCACTCTCTACCTTCCTCAAGGGTTTCTCAGATCCACCCTGTACAGCCAATGGGAGAATCTTGCTTTCAGCATGTGTTGCACATGCACAGGTAAAGAAATCAGTCAGTGGAGATCTCAGAACCTAGGCTTGACCCTAACCTAGAGATCCCCCACATCTCCCCTCCCAACAGAGATAGCTGGTCTGGGTCCATCTCTGCTAACAGGAGACAGGCTATTTAGTTTGATTTCTTCATCCTGTTTTTTTCTCTCACTAAAACCCCAGAAACATGGGATTCTTCATATTGCAAACCAAAGAAAAATCATGGCCTGAGAAACACCGAGTCCTGCCTGCCCTGATTTTATTATATTCTCCTGGGAAATGGACTGTAACCAAGGAGTTTATTCTTACATAGTGCTATCAGGATGTTTATGCTAAAAATGAGATGTTTTCAGAGAAAAGACTGAAAACGTAGGCCTGTGTGACCTCAAGTCAGTGGGGCTTGAGGATGCCCAGGCCAGCTGGCATACAGATGGATGGATAGAAGAGCATGCTCCATCACACACTCCTGCTTCCTCCGCTGCACACTCCCATGGGAACACACCCAGCTGACTACAGGAGCTTCTCCGTGCTACCGACCTCAGCTAAAGATGTAGCTTTCTTTACTGAAGCTGCAGAAACTTTTCTGCTGAGTTCCAGACTTCGCAGCGTGGTTACTGGTGTGTGGACCCAGAGAGCTGCTGTCAGATAAACACCTGCATGAGATGCAGGGCTTAGAAAAATCCATCCTCTTGCTTCTGAGCCCTTTGTGGCAAAGGATACCTGTTCTGGTACAACTCCCTCACACCGGCGTTTTATTCCAGAAGCTGAAGTGCTCAGTCTGGAGCAAAGGTGTGGTCAGACCAGAACAGTGACATCGAAATTCATTGACTCTCCAGAAAGATGCTGATTGCTTCCTCGAGCAGGCAAAGCCCTGAGGCTACAGCTGCCAGCACATGCCAAAGATGGGATGCTGTCAGGGGAAGATGCAATTGCAGCAAATATATGAGCTCCATTGTGTGTTTTTGGGGGTGAGAGAAGAGAGTGGAATAATTAAATATGCTAAACGGGGGGGGGGGGGGGGGAGGGGGGGGAAGGGTCAGGAGGAGAGAGAGGGGAGGAGGAAAAGGCTGGAGAAGGCAGGCAGGAAGTGAAGCAGAGGGGAAGCAAAAGTGGTCCAGGAATCAGCTCCTTCCAGTGCGGGTTTGGCTGAATTTTCATTGCACTTGAAGAGGAGGCCCATGCTGCAGCCCCCAGTGACCCTGCAGCGTAAACCTGTGATGAGGCTATGGAAGCTTCACTGGGATGAGCTGAAAAAAGGAGGCAAATCCAGCCTAGAGCTTCACCGCACTTGCTCAGTGCACAACCAACGCTGCCAATATCCATCATTTTATCACCAGACTCCTGGTGTTTGGCATATCTGTTAAAGCCACTGTTCCTAGAGCTACAGTATTTTACAAGAATCTCTGTTTTCTTTTTTTCCTCTTTCTTTAATACACATTTCCAGCTTTGGCAGCGAACAAGGAAAGCTTGAAAATGTGATTTCTATGGACTAAGTGCCGAAAGACAAATTAAAATTAAATCTTTACTAAATCTCATAATACTTGGGGACTTCTCATGCTATAAACACTGTCTAGCTCTCATGGGTCTTCTAGGACAGGAAGACAGGGAAACTGTGTCCCAGTTAGTTAAGCAGCTTGTCACAGACCATGCGCACATCAGCGTTCATTATTCCAGTAGTAGTAACAATTTGCACTCCCTTAATAGCACACAGCAGAGAGTTTCAATGAGCTGAAGAGAGTTTTTTAATATCTACATCTCATTTTACAAATGGGAAAACCAGTGCACATGGGAGGAGAGAACTTGCTGATATTTCACAGAAAGTCATCCAAAAATTCAGAAAGAAAAGTCAGGGATCTTCCCCCCCACCCGGACACACGCTCGCCTACTTGCAGATGTTGCCAGTGCCACTCTCGGAAACTAGAAATGGAAAACAGGAGCCAGACACCTCATTACAATACATTTTGCCAAATAACTGCACAAACCCTGGTCCTTAAACTTTCTGAATACCACAAAGTTATTCTCTCATTTTCAGACCCTGAATCCCAAATGTGCTTCAATCATGAAGTTGCAAGAGGAGGGAATAAGATACAATGCTGCAAACGCCAGCCAGCCAGCACCGTAATGATTTAATTTCACGTATCGTGGTCAACATGAGCCAAGGCAGAGCCAAGCCATTTTGGCTAATGACAATGAACCTACACACCTACATACACACACATTCACACATGCGCACGCATGGGGAAAAGCAGAAATGTCCTGACTGTCACCGCAGTGAACCATAAAACCTCCCACAGTTTCATTGTGATGGCAACCACCAAACTCACATCCTCCAGCTTCAAAATCCTGGCTGTCCCCTCTCTGAAAAATCACCCTTCACTGTCGGCAGCGCAGAGTCTACAACAACTAACTGAGCAGTCCCCTGGTTATACGTAGGAGTGCGTACACATGTACATATTCAGCAAGAACCCAGCCTGCACAATAGGGACCAGATTTCTGGAATACCTCAGGTCCCATTTAGATGCTTGAATAAATGGTCAGGTTTTCCAAAAAGCTAAACGCCGGGTATTGAGCTCTTTTGAAGATCTGGCCCCGACTACATGTGCTGAGCAACTGCACTCAAACGATTTAGAAAATCTGTCCCACAGAGACCAGTCTTCGTGCTCTGCTCAAAGGGCTGCATTGAAACCAGAACCACCGCAGCCTGAGGAGGAGCTCAAGGGCAGTTCTGCTGGGTGTCCCTGCACGCAGCCCCGGGCCATGCCCACAGGCACACCTTGCTCCTCCGTTGTGCTTACCAAGCACTTCTCCCTCTCCCACACCACCTCCTCTCCGGGCTCTCTGTGTCACTCCTGCCTGGGCAGAGCAGAAACCCACAGGACCAGGCACCCAGGAGCTCTCTGGGCTGCAGCCAACAGCCCTAAAGCTTTGCCAAGTTGGGGTGCCCACTGCGTTTGCACACCCCGTAGCACCCACCTCCCACCCTCCAGTCACTCTCTAATGTTTTTGGGTACTCAGAAGGCCAACAGGATCTGAAACCTTCTTCAATATTACTGTAGAAATGCAGTGTCCTGTGTTAAATGGGCAGGACAATTAACTCCATTACCCCATGGACATTTTGCAGGCGGGCCGGCTGCCCCCAGACCAAAGCACTGGTGGGAAGGTTACTTCGGCTGCCCACAGACACCACGGCATTGAGACGGTCAGGGTGCTCAGTCACTCCTGGCCGTCTTGCCTGTGTTGACAGGCCTTCAGACATCCCGGGGCGTTCCCCAGCTTGCACCAGAGGCTTTTAAATGTGTGGGTTGTCTCCAGGAACCAGAAGGCTCCAAATGCTTCCTGCAAGAGCCACAGGGTGCAAAGTGAGGGGAGGGCAAGGGGACAGGGGGGAAGCAGCACTTGGTCCCCTGCCTCTCAAGTGCCCTCTCCCCACCTGGCTTTTCTGTCCCCAGCACTTCATATCCCTGGCACACAAGCACCCTCCTCTGCAAGCCCTCCTTGCAGGAGACTTCACAGACAACACAGCCACTGCCAACAGCCCTGCCTGCCCACAGAGACCTGCCATGGAGCAGGACTCCGGGAAGGAAGAGGAGGAGAAGGAGGAGGAGGAGGAGGGAGCGACGATGCACTGCCAAAGCAGAAAACCTTTCAACACCCCCATCCCATCTTTGCAAGCAAAAGCCGAGCCCTACCTTGCAGTGGCTCTGTGCTCCCTGCAGCAGGCTGGCTGGCTGGGCAAGCTGCGGTCTGCAGGGAACAGGAACCTGCCCCCAGCAACAAACTTCATGGAAAACAAACTCTCTCCATGCAGGACTGAGCAGCTGGGGCTTGGCATGTGGGCACGCAGCAGGCCAGGCCTGCGGCGGGGGGAGCGCGGCTGCATGGGGGGCGTGCCGGCGACACAATCTCCCTTCGAGCTCCCCAGCGCAGGAGGAACGAAACAGGATCTTTCGCTGCCAAAAAGGGTTGTGCACAGCTCCTCTCACTCCCCCCACCGCCGTCTCCCCTTCCCCGAGCCCCCTCTTCTAATCTGCTGGACACCAGCAATTGGATCATTAAAAGTAGATTGGGCAGGGGAAGGAGGGAGGGAAGAGCCGGGAAGAGCCAAGCGGGCTCTGCTGCTCCCTCCCTCTTTCCCAGGCTCTCTGAACTCCCACACCCGGAGAAGGAGGCCTGGCTCTGGGCTGCAGCCATGGCAGCCGCAGCGAGGAGGAAGGCAGCACCAGGCAGAGGGATGCTAAGCCCCTGCCTGCAACCTTGCCTGCACCAGGGCCGTGCTGGGGATTTCATGGGTTTGCCTTGAGACAGACTCTTGAGCGCATGAGAGGTATTACACCAGGCCACACGGCCAGCCCTCGCCGGGCTTCGCGTGCTCTCAAGTTATTGCTGCACCCCCTGCTAATGGAAGGATTTGCTGGGGGCGGTTAAACACCCACATAACAAGAGATCACAGAAAACCAGTCAAGGATGCAATGAAGGGAGGCTACTATAGCTACATTAGAGCAGATTTAAGTTCAGTACTCCTTCCCAAAAAAACCTGTGCTGGTCTTGCAAGCAGCCACCTGTGTCCCACTAGAAAAAAATGTCCGCTTTGCCCTTTGGTGCCTGCGTGGACACAAAACTCCAAGAGGCAGACCTCCATCACCAACTCCAATGCAAACACAAAGACCCTCAGATCCACTGGGTTTAGATTTCAGCCTGGTACAACTTCTCCAGTGTGCTGAGCCTGCCGGGCTGGAGCCTTGGCTCGATTCCTCCACTGGCACCAGGTACAGACAGACAGGCAATGGCAGTGGGGCAGGAGGCTCTGCTGTGCATCTGCTCACACACCGTGGGACCAAGGGCTCAAGCCCTGCCCTGGGCTGCTGCTAAAGGGATAAGGGGAGAAGGACAGAGACAGTCCCTGAACCCCCATAAAGTACCCCCTGTGGCTAGGGAAGTGGTTCAGGAGCTAAAGGTGTGTTATGACTGTGGAGAACTGGCTCTGTACCCAGACCTGAGGAACACCTGCAGGTGGGCTTATTCGCCCCAAGTGCCTGCCTCTCTTTCCTCTGTCCCTGGGCAGGGACCGTTCCTTTCATAGCAGTGTCCCATATCCAAATTAAAAGTCCCCTGATTTTGCTTATGGGCTCCAGGTGTTCACTAAGAGTAACACTGGATGACTGTCTCCCTCCATGGGATATATGCATAAAAATGTTGTAGCGCACGTGCTCCCGTCAGCTCCTGGTGTGACAAATTCATTCCACGGAGCATGGTAATTTTTTTCTCTGCATTTCAAGCAGACAATATAGGTGACAGAACATCTGTACTTCATTCAACCCCTGTGCGTCATCCAGCATTTTCTTGGTATTTAGCTATTGTTTTCTTTCTTTCTTTCTTCTTTCTTTTTTTAAACAAACAAACCCTGCAAAGGCTCCCATAGGGTAGAGCACACACATTGCAATACCAATCCCAAAGAAATAAATGGGAATGGTTTTGCTAAGGCCTGGTATGTTCTGAGGAAAACCCAAAGCCTGGAGCTTTCCTGTTTTCAGGACAGCACAGAAGGAAATGCTTGGGCTGGTATCATTTGTGCCTGCAAGAGGCGGGGGATGCTGACGCTGGCTCGCAGTCCCCACATCACAATTGTCCCTTGTTCTGCAGAGAACAAGACTCTTCACAAACGCTGAACTGTTTTACAGCAGGGCTTAGGAATCCAAATCCCGAGTCTTTGCTGTCTTACTGAAGCCACCGGGTTAAATCCTGTGCCCCTCACTTAGTCATTAACTCAGCCAGAGTTTTCCTCCGTAAAGCCTAAGTAAACAGCCACAGCCCTGCGCTGGAAGGGAGCTGTCAGGCCCTGAGCTCCTTCTGGAGCGGAGAGCCATGAGCACCTGCAGCCCAGGGACGCACACACGTGCTCTGGTCTGCCGCCGAGTGATCCGCTCCCCTGCAACGCCTCCAGCTCCGGGAGGACAGGACCAGCCGGCTGCACAGCTGGACAGGCTCAAGGAAAAGCTGTTCTGCTTCAGGTCAGCACAGCCGCACACCCAGTTCCCCTGAAACACGTGCAATTAGATCATGCGCTGCTAGTCACATACTCCAAAATGATGTGGGAACTAACGGCTCAACCCCCTCTTTGGGTACCCCTTCAAAAGGTCTGTGTTCCCACACTGCCTCACACCCACCCTGCACTTCACAACCGCTCCCAGAGCTGCGAACTATGCAACACCCCTGGAAGCCCGGAGTGCCTTCCTCATCCTGCTCGTCTCAGCTGCCTTGCACATCTCGTCCCCCTTTCCGTGCTGACTCCCCCTCTCTATGTGGCTGGAGTCGATGTTGCACTTGCGCTGCGGTCCTGCCAAGCAACCCCGGCGTGGGAAGGGGCCTCCATCGGATCTGCTGCTCGCAAACGCGATGAGCCATCAGGAGGGGAGAGTGGTGAGGCAGCAGCGAGACGGAGTCTCTGCACGTTTGTGAGTAACCCAGAGGCTAACAATAGTGGCAAGCGCCACTGAGAAGCCTATAAATAAATCCATATTCCTCCTGTTTTCGCTCTCCCCCTGGCGCTGACCTGCTTTCCAACCGAAGCTGGGAAAGCAGCACCTCCCCTACTCCTACCTGCCAGGCACGTGACCGCACTCCCACCCCGGCCACCAGAAGCCGTGCAAATACAGAAACCCTCGTACGGTCCCCCAGCGTTGGACTCGCGCAGCCTGTCAGTTATAATTACAGCTGAGCTCTCCAAAGCCGCCGTCAATCACCCCGATCCTGCCCTCTCCCCCACCCTCTCTGCCTGCTCGTTGGCTAAAAATAGCACGTTCCAGTACAGCCCCGCACCTTGTGCCAAGCGCTCGCTCCCCGTCCACGGCACAGATGCTCTTTCTCCCTCCCGCCTCCTCCTCTCCTCGCAGCAGCTGAACACACAAGAGGAGTAAATACTCCCCATACGCTTTAGCCTTGTCGGCAGCAGGAAATTTACTGACGTGGTGCCGGCAGCAGGGCAGGCACCGCTCTGGAAGCGAGGTTTGCCTTGTTTGCCCATGTATCAGGTACGGTTTGGGCAAGCTTCCCAAACACGTAATGGACGTGGCGGGCGGCGTTTCAAACTGGATACTGCGGGATAACCTCTGTAAATAAAGAGGGAGACGGCTTTCCTGCCCACACAATTTATGGACTCTCAGCTGGGCATGCCAGGAGGGTGTCAGTCAGTATTAACTGATGGCTGTACCGCTTTTGAAAGCCTGGATGCCCTTGTCCCCAGGAGACTGGGCTGAGATCCATCAGACTTCGGCCACATAACCCACTGGAGTGTCATCGGGCTGTTTCTGGATGTGGGTCATTATCATTACCATTCAAAATCTTTTATGCATTGTGAGGATGCCTACTGCAACAAGACCAAAACAAACAAAAAAGAAGTAAACAGCCAGACACCTATGGCAAGACTTAAAAGATTTGCACTGCGATTTGCAGGGGTATCACCAACTGTGTTTACACAACAAGGTAAATTTGGCTTTTGACTATAGCGGAATATATCCAGAGGTTGCTTGGTAGACTAATTCTGGATTTCTGATAACAAAAAACAGGATATGGCCCATGAAGTATTAAAAACTACCTGACATACTGACCGTATCCCTGTATAAGTTATTTCTGCTTCAGGTCCTACCCCACTGCTTTGGATAGACCGGATACAAAGGAGTGTGGCAGTACTACACTGTGGAGCCTTGATATTACAAAAGCTGTATCAAGAGGTAGGGAAGATTTCTTATTCTGCTGCCTGCCACTTGCCTTAGAACCTGAATCCTCAAAAAAAATGTGTGTCCTGCCTTTTAGGGCTATTTATTATTATAAATGACAAATACCTCAGAAGCCTCTGGCCTCCTCATTTTTTTTGGTACAGACCCTTCTCCACTGGAACCTGCATCCCAGTCAGAACCCAGAAGTCTGCTGGGATTCTGCCTGCCACATTCACTGCTGCTTTTCCTTGAAATATGAGCACTCGTCACGTGAGTCAGTTGGTTAATTATGAACTTTGGTGTGCTGTTAACATGTCCTGTAACACTGCAGCAGTTTTGATGAGTATGTCTGAACCAGAGTTAGATAAATAACTATTGTACCAGTCAGATCTGGCATGTGACGTTCTTCTACACAATTGTTTAATGAAGATAAACTATTTTCACAGGTAGACTTGAAGCAGGTGGAATCCCTGCTAATCTGACTAAAAAAATACTACCTAGTATATACTAATTATTGTTGTTGCCTACAGTTAACTCGCTGGCCACAATGCAGATTACTAATCAGTATGGTTTTGTCCTTTAAAACGTGGACTCTGGGATCTCAGGACAACGACCTCCTGTTTATGTTCTCAAGCTGCTGCATTTAAAACCACAGCCCAAACTACTTCCACACAGATTAACTCAGTAGCTGGAAACCATAGCACAATGTCATCCTCAGAGTGGACCTGCCACAAGATAGAAAGTGGACAGTTGCGCATTTCATAGGCACTTTCTGCCAAGACCCCTCAGGCATAATCTGAACATGCAAACTTGGCCACACATTCCCCACGGCTGTGCTGCTCTGTTTGCATACCCATTTCTAGAGGCCTGTTTAAAAACGCAGCCACTATTCAGATCTCTAACTGTGAAACTCTTTGCAAAGTAAGGGCTCACCTGAAGAGCCGTCAGTGCCCTCTGCACACTCTTCCCCTTCTCACCTCCAGCCCACATGACTGTGCCTCTCTGGATTGACAAACTCCATGCAGATCTTACCTTCTTTGGCCTTTCGTGGTGGGACACATGCTTCTCTTGAGCAGGGGACGTGGATCGACTCCTTCTTCCAGCAATGAAGGAGCTACCTCCAGAGTGACGTGAAGTCTTCTGAGGTAAGTGGGGAAGGGGAGAGGAGGTGAAGAACAGGAGAAAAAAAGAAAAAGAGAGAGGAAACAGTGTTACAGAGCCCAGCTTTCACTGTTATGGTGAGCAAAGTTACAGTAAATGGCTTGTCTACCATGTGCAGGACCAAACTTTTTCAGTACCAGATGCCCAGCCTGGTTCCTATCATGGGGACCACAGCGGATGCCATACGAGTGGGCTTACAAACAGCACGTAGATCTAACTCCCCATATCCTTGGTTCTTGGTGGCCTATGCACACTGCCACTTGTAAGAAGAAAGGCACAGCTACTAAGAGACCCTTCTGTAATCAACAAGATAAATGGTAGCAGCAACGTTGGTTAGACACGCCAGTCCTCCTGAATAGCAGTGTCCAGCTCTCAGTCTTGAGTGGGGCGTGGGGGCGTGCGTGGAAGGATGCCCTGTTCTCAGACTCCAGGCACTACCAGAAGTCCTGTTATCTATCTCAGCATCAGTAAACCTGATACAGAGCTACACTTGTGTCAGATACTGAGGGTACCTGAAGGGCAGGGAAGGTATCCTCCAGTTTGACTTTGAGAGGAAGCTCAAGACATCAGTCACTGTATGTGACAGCACTGATAAGCAGGAAGGAAAGTGGGCAAGGCCAGCAACAAAGGAGCCACTGAGACACAAAGCTGTACTGAGAGGATCAAGTTTCCTTCTGCTGCAGGGGGGAGAGCAGGTGTCTACTAATTATGCAGAACAGGAAAAGGGTCCCTCTCGTTCCTCTTGGTACTGTAATTAATAGGGGGAAGTCCTTTGCCCCAAATTTCATTTAAACAGGGAATGAGTCCATGCAGTCTTCTGGGCTGTCTCTGTCCTCAGGCAGAAGTTCTGGCTGTTCTGTGTTACCCTCCTGCCTAGGGCGCCTAAGCTATACCCTAAACTCCCTGGAGTATCAAACACCACGGCTGCTCTCCTTTCCTGGGACTTATCTTTCAGCCATACAGAGTGGGTCAGGGAAGCCAAAACAGATGGGAAGAATTCAACCCCTTGTTTTGAAAATGTGTTTAAAGATGCTATAGAAATGCAAAATATAAATTCATCGTTATTCCTGAGTGATTCGGACTGAATGGCTCAAAAGGGAAGGAGGCTGCAGACCGTGTTTATGTGTTCTTGGTATTTCTTACTGCTCTGAGCACAGATACAGTCTGGGATAAAGACGATGCCTTTATATGTGACAAAAAAACTCCACTGCAGGGATGAAGAAACTCACCATTTTATTGAAGTGGTACTTGCAGTAGCCGCAATACTTGACATTGTCGACTTCTAGGACTTCCTCTTCACATAAGAGGCCAGCCATCTGGGCACTGAAATACATGCAATTAGGAGGAGGATAAAGCAAATTGTACAACTAAACCACATGTCCCATCAAAGGGCAAAGAATAGTTCACGATACCCAGGCAGGGTCTTGAAGTTTCCTGTTCTGCTTGACAAACGGTATGCAAGGAGGGGGGAAAAAAGTTCAGACTATTTTTAATTCATATTAAGATCTTCAAAACCGTCAGTACTTTTCTACCAGATTGTCTTGCAACTTTTGGTTTTGTTAAGGGAGGCCTAAGAGACCAGTAACAATTCCAACGAAAGACATATCATGAGCAAGGAAACCATGTAAAGCTGGGAATCTCCCTGTTCTGCTGATAGGCAATGTTGTTTTCAGGCTGCAAGGGTACATGAGGATATCAGCCCTTAAAATCGTCTAGATGATACTTTTGCATGTGCTCTACTGGAGAAGGAACATTCCTGGGTTGTGACTCATCTCTTTTCTTCTTGGATTCCACACAGTCTTAGGGAAATCCCCGGCAGGGAAGGCTCACTGTCGAAACCTCAGCCTTCCTGGGGAAGTTCCCCTCACAAACTGAGCAAGGATGAGTTACCCCTCAAACAAAATAAACCCAGGGTGATAAGTCCAACTCCCCACACCACCCGTTTGATGAGGCCTCAAAGTCATAGCAGCAAAACCAATAGCTGGGGCTATTCTTGGGTTGATGTTGTGTGGAACTCACCAGGTGACATGGAAAGCTTGCCGGCAGCCGTGTCGGTTACAGGCCATGCATGCTCCAGAGGCTGCTTTGCTCTCCCTGCCCTGCTCTTCACAGATGTAGCAGGTCTGAAAAAAAAAAAAAAAAAAAGGAAAAGTGCTCACTACAAGAGGCAGACAAAGTGTCTGCTTCACTCTCACTGTTCACCAGGAGGCAAAGCTTTCAAGAATGCTTAACTCTGTGTCCAGTCATCTCCCTCCTGTGACAACAGCTCTGGGTTATTTCTCAGTGGCATGCACAAAACTCATGCATCTTCTTTTTCTCCCCTAATAAAAACTGTGTCAGATCAAAACGTGGAGTAACCAACATGTAACTCCAAGGCAGAGATTGCTAAAGCTGGGGGGAGTTGGGGAAGTGATAAATGGAGGACCAAAAAGTTATTTGCAAGAATGGGGATTTACTTTGTATTTTTGTATTATTTTTAAAGGAATCTGAGTACCTGGAAATGAAAATAAATTGGACAGGAGATGTGGTAGAATAAGATGACCCCAAAAAGCCAAGGCAGGGCAAGTACACTTGGGGCAGAAGAAAGAGATGGCCTTACCTTGTTGAAGCGGTCGTGGGGTACATACTGCAGGACAATTGGCTCCATGGTGAGCACGTTGGCAAACTGCACCTCTGGGATGTACAAAGCACAGACAACATGGGCCCACCCTGGGGAAGCAAACAAGACAGAGAGCGGAGGTTCACATGGGGCAACCCAGAAGAGTCTTAAACTCAGACAGGGCTGCAGACGAGCATGGGAGGGAGAGAAGGAAGAGAGTGTAGGAAGGGAGCCAACTTAAGTTAGATGTTAGATTTGAAGTACTGCTTGTTGTAACTTGGTTAGGAATCAAATCCTTTGTAGGTGAAAGATAGACGGATACCACCTCCAGATTAAATAAGAAAGCAAAGATTTCTTTGGGAAAAGAAATGTACAATGCTTATCGTGCTGAAAAGCAACCCCTCAGGACTTGAGACCCAAAGTTGAAGACCTAAACAAACCCAGGAAAGCATCCAAGCAGTAAATGATGCTGATGGGACAGGTTTGACGTGTAGTCAAAACAAAGCTCCCTTTATTGGCTGTTATCAATGGCTAAAGAAGGCTCTTTTTCAGCAAGCCAAGTTAGATTAAAATCTAAATCCACCAAGACACCTCCCAATCAGATCTGTAAATTGAAATTCCAGCTGGCCAGGACAGAACTGAGAAAGTTTGAAGGTCAGGAGCCGTTGAGGGCTGATCCATACTGGTATGGCTACTGCAGTGGAAGGATTTAGCTAGAATTAGGATAGATTCACCTGGGCAGGCGCAACCAAAGTCCACGATTACAGAATTACACAGAATTATACAGCACGGTAAGTACTTGGGCTATATAATTCTGTACAGTGACACGGTTGTAACACTTCTTGTGCCCGTCTACACAGACCTGACCAAACCATGTAATAATATGCTTGGAAGAAGACGCTATGTTATTTTAAAACAATCCCCCAACATGATATTTGTGCTATTGCACTAAGGCTCTTGGCACTTACGACCAGCTCTAGCAGATGCTTTTACAACATATCCCGGACTTAGGGCTTCTTCTCTAAATGTGGTATCTATCAGAAAAAAAGACCTCCTTGCCTAATTTAACTCTTTAAGGTAAGTGGCAGGTAGGTACAGGAGCCTTTCTGAAAAATAAGATTTTGAGAAAAATTAATTTTGATCTACACAGCCCACAGCATCAATAGCTGCAAGCCCTGACAACTGACATCAGACTCCACAGTACTTCACAGCACCAGAGGCTGAGAAGCATCAACGATGAGCAGATAAGTCCTGCAGAGAAAACCATCTTTGCTGCCTCCTGGTCCCTGCTCTCAGATGAGGACTCAAGGCTGAGGCTCTGTTAACCTGAGGATCACCCTGCTGCTGCGCAAGCGTGCAGCAAAAAACTTGTCACCTTCCACATTTCTGTAAACAACGGCAGATCATGCCCTGATTCCCGTGAGGTTAAACTCAAGAAAGTGCACATTTCAGGGGCTGTGCTTTGATGACAGGTTCCCCCCCCAGAGAAAGGTCTTCTTGCCAGGGAGGCTTCAGAAAGTGAAGTTTTGTAAGAAAAAGGCAGAGTGTTTTCACTCCTCTGGAGCCTCCAGCCTTCCCTTTCTAGTGATAAAAAAGGCTCAGAAATGAATTAATTTGTGCCTGGAACAGCTGCTGAGTCCCCGGAGTCTCTGCACAACATACCCGGCTCCACGCAGAGGTACTCACCTCCGTTGTCAGTCCGTTTCAGGGCTCCATCTTTGTGGGGACACAGTTCACATCTCTTGAAATTAAGCAGAAACAACAAGTTTAATCTAACTCTCAGGGGCTCAGGGGCCAGAAAAGAGATGATTCATTTACAACATGGTTATGAAAGATGGGGCTGCTTTCAAAGAGAGGAAGTGGAAGAAGGGCTGAGAGCGGTTTGGGTAAAAAAGATACCCTGACACAGCTCGATATCGTCCTGTCTGACGGGGATGTATTTAAAGCCTCAGCCCAAGAGCCACGGGGCTATAAGCAAACCTTGACTTTCATGGGGCTTTTTTTTTTAAAAAAAAAAAAAAAAAAAAAGCTTTAGTCTTTGTGGTTGGGGAGTAAAACTGAAAACCATGACTCAGAGAGCAGAAGGCAAATAAAAAGAAGCCATTATCTATCTTTGCCTCTTTCCTTCCTTCCTTCTCTCTTTCTCTTGCGATGTTTTTTCCAGTCTCATGAGAGGCGGGTGAGGCTGTCATGGCATTTTTGCTGGCGGGGCGTGGGGGGCCATGGCGAGCCCGGCCCTAATGGCTGGGACTGGTGGATGTGCACCCTCCTTCCCCCCCCCATCTAAACCCAACCCCGGGGGCGGCTGAGGTATGATGGAGAGGGCGCGAGGGGAACATCGCCACCGGAGAGTCCCTGCCGCCTGCGGGGGTGGAGGAAGCTCCCTCAGCGCTGCCATGCTGGGTGGGAGGCTGCAGGCCTGGCGCCATGATGGGCTGAGAAGGAATGGCTCTGCGCCCCCCTCCATGCCCAGTCACTAATGGCTGCTTTTGGGGGAAGGCTGTGAGGGGGGAGACATGCTGTCTCCTCCACCACAGGCCAGCAGCCATGGGGTGGTTGGAGATGAGCCCCCTTCCCTCAGGAGATGCCCCCTCATGCCAGGCCCCCAGGGCGGGGAGGCCTCCAAGGCCAGAGGCGGCCCCAGACCCACTGAAGCGTCTCCCTCATGGCCCGGGTAGGGACAGGCCTCACCCTCTCCGCCATGCACAGCCAGTGAGGGAGAGGTGAAGGGACGGGGAAGGTCCGGCCAGGCGAGATGGCTGGAGCCAGGGAAACCCAGCGCCACAGCCCTCGGCGCCATTCCGCACAACATGGCGGAGGGCGAGGCCTTGCACTCATTTTTTCCCACCTCACTAATTTCAGCCCTGCCCGGCCGACATCAGCCTCCGCATCGGCCGATCACGAGGTGAGCGCTCTGCCCCGGCCATAACGCCCTCCTGAAGTGCCGGCGGGAGCTGAGGCGGTTTCAGGGTACGTTGCCATGCATGGGGGAACACGCTGCCGGCCTCGAGGGCTCCTCCCAGGCTGAGCCACCCGAAAACAGTCGCTGTCTTCTCAATGGCATCGCTCAGGGAAAACTCCTATGTGCTTTTTGTTTTGTTTGACTTTAAAAAAGGCCTGAAAAACCTGCAAGGTTCAACCCTTTTCCTTCCCTAGTGGAAACATCTGATTTGTTAAAAAAAAAGTCAAAACAAAACAAAAAAAAACCCCATGTTCTTCTGTGAGAAAACGTGCTTTGTCAGAAAGTTTTGAAATGATGTGCCTGGTGTGAAAGCGAGATGGCGAGCTGTGCGGGACGTGGTGCGCTCTGCCGGCCCGCGCTTCCCTGTCATCCCTCGGCTCCCTTCACCTGATCCTTCGGGGCAGGTGCTCCAACTCCACGAAAAAACAACGTATTGAGCAGTAACTGGCCACGAGCAAAAGCCTCCACCACAGACCAGTCCCCAAGGACCTTCCACAAAAGTGGTTTCCCTCAAGCAAGCTCAAGATTTCCTCTGCTGGAGCTTTACCTCTTGGGCAGAGGGGCACCATAAATAGGATTGCGGTGCCATGGGCAGCAGGGAGGCTCAGCCGGATCCTCCGGTGCTTTCCTGGGAGTCAAGCGTGTGGGGCTCTCAAATAGGCACCTTTGGCAAGCACGAAATCCCTGTGATAACGTATAAATAAGAGGTGAGGGGACAAAGATTGGTGCCGTCCTCGGCAGCCCGTCTCGCTTTCCCTTCAACTTAGTTTGAAACAGGGATGGATGACCACAGGAGGTGTTTCTCACCACTCCTGGTTAGGTCCGGGCTGCCAGAATGCTGGAGAGCTGCTCTCACAATTACTATGGAAAGCCTGGCAGAGCCAAGACAGAAAAAGAACTGGGTTAACTGAGACACTGTAATAAGAAATTTGCACTTGAAAAGGCCCCTCCGCTCTCCCCTCCACCCCTCAGATCAAAGCGGCTCTCCCACCATGCGATTAGCAAAGCTCTGATTGTAACAAGAGGGGTTAACAGCTCCATCGGCCCCACACAAGACTTTTAATAGCCCTGCCTCGAAATGACAGCTAAAGCCTTCACATGATCCCTCACATGAGTGCCCTCTGGCCATTGCAGCTCACCGGGCTTCCGAGACAATTTGATTACAAAGTGGATGGGCTTTCAGTTGCTTACTGTAAGCACAATAGCGTCCACAGCATCCTTTAGGGAGCTGAGCATCTGAGGAGGGGTTATGAGCAGGGATTAAGCGGTACCTCTTCCTTTTATTCAACCTGCAGAGGCCCAGGCAGTCTCCGGGGTTTTCATTTCAACTCTGGGAAAAGAGCAGAGCTTGCTTGATTTAAACCAGGTTGTGATGGGCAAGGTTAGAGCTCCTGACCCCCTGGGGCTTCTAACTCTGGGATCTACCACCACGTTAGGGCTCCAGAGCTCTCCTTCCAAAGCTGAAGAGGGGATGGAGTCCATCTCTCCAAAGCAGAGACACAGAAATCAGGAGAGCTATGTTTTAAAAAACTCACTAAGGAGTGCAATATTCTCCGTGCCTCCCGTATCTCATTTTCAAAGCAAAAGTATCAATATTTAGCCAATAAGTACGTTTGTTATGGACAAAGCTTGTAAACTGCTTTAAGATTCTTCTATGAAGGCAGATGTGGGAAGAAAAACATTGTTGTTTTTCAAAGGAGTTTGCCACACAGTCATTATGAAAGAAATACGAATATCAATTCACCCTGCTGCCGCTGTCAGTGTCTTTAGCACGCAAATAGCAGCATCTCTTATTCAAGATCCCACAGGCAGTGTCTGCAGGCTGCCAATGCCCCTGTTACAGCTGGAGAAAGCCTGGCACAGAGGTGCAGTGAAACCCCAGAGCCGTAGAACAGCCACAGCCTCCAGCCCCGCTGGACCGCGGAGCCCAAATTCAAAGTGTTTTAGTCACAGAGCCATGCACGGATCTCCTAAGACCTGACTCATTTCCCTTACTCTGATCACGCTGTTCTCTACATCAAAGAACTAGATTCTTTTTAAGTATTTACCCATCTGCGTGTCTGTTGCTATGACTGCTGGTGTTTAACTGAAAAGGTGAGGGATTTAGATAGGAAATCATCCCCAGCTCTGCTTAGGAAGGAAGATTATCACCGTTCAGTTATTATAGTAGCAGGGCTGAATGCCACGGGACTGAACAGCATGACTGAAGCCCACCACGCATTGTCTAACAGATTTCATCACGGGCGAGTTAAATAAGGAGCCACCTGCGGGGGTATTGTTTTCGCGATACCTTGGAGGCGGTTCGAAGTGTATAATGTGCAAGTGAAAAGTTACAGTCCTTGCAAGGAGCTCAGGTGAGCAGGACTCGTGTGTACATGTATTACTGCAGCTTACACTGAACTGTAGCTAACACTGAAGAGCTTCTCTCTGCCTGCACGGTTGGGAGAGCCGGGAGAAGGAAGGCCATGAAATCCAGATTCCTTTCTTTGCTATGAAACTATCTGCAGGATGTAAAACCACTCAAAGACACATTTGATCTTCTTTACTGCAGCGCACATAAAAGCAGCATCTTACAATGGGAAAAGAGCTCAGGTCTGAAAGTCTGGTCTTGTTTACACTCCTGCTTCCAATGAGGAACGAGTTAATGCAATGTAGAAAGCATGGTACAGATACCTAATTCCCCCATCCACTCATCTTTGCCAAGTTCTTCGCCCATCTGTGAGACAGATTAAACTTTTGTACTGCAGCAACCAGAGAGCCCAGCTGAGACGGAGCACACTATTTGCTCCGGCCCGCGCAGATCTGCAGATTCAGAGGTCACCTACATCAGCCTCGCTAGCTGTGTACTTCAGAAAAGACTTAGCCAAACCAGCTCAGAAGGCAGAGCAGGCATTAATAAGTGTTGTTTGTGCTGCGCGAGGCCTTCCGCATTTAAGGAAAGCCAAAGTTTAATTTAAGAGAGCAAAGAGGGGAAGCTGTCTTGGCTTCACCGTATGGCAAAAGCAGTATCCATGGCATCGCTAACACGTTAAAGATCGACGCCCTGGTGCCTCAGCAGTTGGTTGGTGCAGCCGTATCTGATAAGGGCTCACATGGGAAGTTATTGCAGAGTAGCTGGTGTGCTATAAACCCACAGCCTAGTTTATTGCACAAATAGCTTCACCACATAGACGGACCTAAGAGGCAGTCCTGGCCTGATTGTTTCCACTTTCCTGCCTCACCGGGAAATGCCAGAATTAATTAAGAACATTTGTAAAGTGTTCTGTACTGCTAAATTGCTACTTAGACAGAAACTAAACCCCGATCCAGCTTCCTGTCATTTTCTCTGCTGTTTTAGAAACTCAGAAGACTTTATGCAGGAGACTGTTGCTGCGAGATACGAATGCCAATCCACCCTGTCAGTCAGTATGATAACTCTGACAGCAGAGCAGCATCTCAGGTGATGCCAACTTCCCTCCGCTCCAAAACTTCCTGAGGAGCTGAATAGGAAAAACAGAAGGGAAACCACTTCTTAGAAGAATGCCATTAGTTTTTTTAGAAGATTGAGGTCTCCAGACTCAAAAATTTTATCATTGATAACTTGCTTAAAAGCACCTCTGGCAGCATCTTGGTCAAAATGGCTAATAGCATCATACAGAAATGTTTGATCCAATTATTCCTATTGTATAAACAAGATATAGCAGGTTACAGGCGGAGCAGAAGTGCCGAAATGCCAAGCTCTGTCACTTTTGCCAGGGGACCACGCTGCTTCCAGCAGAGGCATGAAGGGCATCGAACGAACCTATTTAGCCTAAGTACAAGTCTGCTTCGTACTCACCACCCTGGCGGCTCTCTCTTGAGATTCACATTTCCGACAGAACCAGGGTCCAGTAGGAACCTGGACAATTCCATAGCAAGCTGGAAGAAAAGCAAAGAGCGTTCATTAGACCATCTTTAAATCAACTGTTTAATTTCTCAGGTGTGTATAAAAGTTTGCCAGAGTTGTTATCAGTCAGAGATGGGTGACAAAACCAAAAATTACATCTATGCAGCATTATATGCCCCTTTCTAGTTTTCATATCCAGGAAGAGCAGACTGCCTTTTGCAAGAGCTTCAGTGTTATACATTTATTTAAGTTTTCAAATAAGCTCATGGCCAGTATGAAAAATTCCAGTGAAAATCTGGCCTAAGTGGGAATCGAGTGCTTCATAAACTGTGTCTAATTCTCGTCTAACAAACACAAACGGAGCAACTTCTTATCCCTTAACTTTCCAAGTGCCCCTAGTAATCTAAATATAAAACTATGAAGTGGATGGCCATGAAGCACCTTAACCATAATTAGGACTAAGATAACATCTCGGCATTATAAAGGAAATCATCTCGGTGAGAATTCAGACAGACACCAAGACAGACTCCCCGTTATCCTGCACACCCTCAAACCCGTAACTCACATCCAGCAGCACCCTTCAGCAGCACGCTTCCAAGATCACCAAATTCAGGCTTTTTAGGACTGCTCCTGGGAACAGGTTCTGTGTTGATACAAGTCTCCAGCTGGTAACCCAACAAAACTGATGATTTTATCCAGCTATACTATACATGCCTTTTGCTTTCTACAACACTACTGATGCTCTCAGAGTCTCACTCTGCAAGCTGCAGCTCCCATTTCTTTAAAATTAACTCCCTTCTCTGATGTTGAAGACTGTTCACCTTCTTTGGCATTCTTCTCCCTCTAACAGTCCAAGAATGGTCTTTCTGAGTCCCAAAGGAGGCGTTTCTGACCCTGAAAGGGCTCTTAGCAGGTGGGTGTAAAGCAACAGAGGCTGGTGAAGAGCGGTAAGAAGTAAGACTATGCATCTCAGATGAGGGTATAGGAGTCTCCCAGGAAAGAACAAATTATATCTTCCTTATTCCACCTTCGAATGCAAACCGGCGGTTGGAATGGAATCCCAGTCACTTGAGACATTGAAACTAGGTTGGACAAAGCATCTGAAAATATCCTGCTGGAAGCAATCCTGTGATGTTCCCCGGAGGATGGACGAGGCACGACCCGCTACAGGTTCTCTCTGTCTCTCTAATGTCTATTATTCCACATCAGCCAGGAAAACGAACGCAATTGTAGAGTTAAACCGAAAGAGCTGACTGCAAGATGAGCCAAGGCATACGCATGAGAAAATAGAAACTACATGAAAGCAATGACAGAGGAGCCTGCCTTGGGTCCATCTTTAGCAGCGGGCTCAGGGCCAAAGGCGAGCACTCAGCTGGAGCAGCGCAAGCTTCTGTGCCCGCTGCTTCAAAAAGGAAGAAAACAAGGAAGAAAACAAGGAGCAACGCAGAACACAAGTAAGGCAGAGTTGAAAATATGATTTGTAAGTGTTCCTAACTATCTTACTAGGGTCTTCATTTCAAATCAGATGGTTTTGTTAACATTTTTAATTTTTCACTGGAAAGATAAGAATTCTAACCATTGTCACAGAAACAGTACTGATATTTATAAGAATCAGCCCTCATGTGTAGCTATAATATAAGTTTTTAAAAAAATACAAGTCTCTATTTAACTGTACAATCATTTCAAAAGGTAACTTTGGTTTTGTGGATACTCAAGCAGTACAAAGAGATACCAAACCCAGTGTGTGATTGCACGGAATGAGATGAGACAACCCAGATGATCCTCTACAGTGGTTTGTTTCTATTTAAGAAATAAAAGCCTACCAAAACACCACACAACTGCCAGGCTTATGAGCAGGCTTTAAAAAGAGGGCTGAAGAACATCCACTACACACTGCTACACTCCGTATGAATTATTATACTCTGAAGGACTCTTACAAGACCTCAATAGACAGTTGTCTTTCCCAAACACACAAGCGGTGCCCTCTGAGACTTTTCTAACGTGTTCCGACTCCACCAAAACAGCGAATGCATCCAGCCTCCGCACCTCTGCGGGCCTGGAAACAAGCGCCCTAAAAGAATAAAAGCATTACACATTTGAAATCGTTCTCGCACCTTTGAAAATGTTCTTGCCAGCCAACAGAAGCGTTTCTATTAATCTTGGGAGTGGGCATAAGGATGCCAATGCCCTTTATTTCCCTCCAAAAAAAGAGAGCGATGAAGAAACACATCCTCTAGCATGTGGTTTGATAAATTATGGGAAGAATGGAAGACGTACACACCAACAAAATGAAAACAGAAAGAAGTGTCCTTCCAGAAAGACCCTGCCGGGTCACTGGGAGGCAGCCTGGCGAGGCCGCCCGATGACAGGAGAAACTCAAGCATCGCCTCCCAACGAAGAGAAATCCCCCGCCGGCTTCGCTTCCTCATTTTATCTCCTCTTCAGTCACCTGGCTGTAAGCGACTTCTTACTACCGCTGTGAGCACGGGCACCCCAAACGTACGGAACCCAACCGACAGAGCCCAGGACCTACACCTGGCAGAGGCAGCACAGGACCCATGGGCAGCCGGAGCCGGAGGGAGCATCAAGGCACGGAGGGGGAGATGACATGGGGGGAAGCTGGAGATGCGCTGGTAGATGGACAGGGCAATAATAGATGGAAACCCAGCCAGGCCAGATGAGACCAGAAACCTTCGTGTTATTCAAAACAAACCAACCAGGATAATCACCGTGCCTTTCTGCCGGATTTGAACGGAAGCAAATACGTATTTTATTTTTATTTTATTTTTTAATTTCTTGTTGTTGTTGTTTGTTGTTGGGAGACCCGATGACAAACTTTCCAGCCCGGTACCGTGTGTTCGGGGTGCGCTCCCAGTCATTTAAAATGCAAATGACCCGTCTCTCGCGGGGGGAGGACGGGACACGGGGGGGGGGGAGAAGGGCTGCCCTCCTCCCTGCCCTTGGAGGAGGGAGCTCCGGGCCCCGCAGCCCCCCCCCCGGAGGGGGTTACCCGGGGCCATGTGCGGCCGCGGCCCCAGCCCGGGGCACCGGAGACCCCCGGGGGCGGCTGCGGTGCTGCCCGCCCTCCCGGCCCGGGGCTCGGCAGCCCGCCCTTCCCGGGCCACCGGAGAGGACGGGGGGGTGGGGGGAACGACACCCGGCTCCGCCGCCCCGGGAGACCCCCCCCACCCCCCATCCCCCGCGGGGGGAAGCGGCCGCCGGTCCCCGCCGGCTCCCGGTAACGAGCACCCCCCGAACCCCGGGAGGTGCGTGCGTGTCCCCCCCTCCCCGGGGCGCAGCCGATAGCCAACTCCGCTCCCCCCCTCGCCACCACCACACCGCGCTCCCCCCCCCCGGCTCCTCCGCCGAGCCAGGCCAGCGGCGACACCGTTATTTTGAACAATAGGGATAAAACAAAGCCCCCCCCCCCCCCAGCGCCGCCGCCCCCGCACCCCCCCTCCGACCCCCCCTCCCACCATCCCCCCCCTCGGCCTCCCCGGGGCGCCGGGCGGGGGGGAGGCGGCGGCGGCGGCGCCCGGTCCCCGCGGTGCCCCGGTGGCGGCGGCGGCGGCGGCGGGGCCGGGCCGGTGCCTTACCTTGGTGCACCGCCACATTGCAGCCGTGCCCGTCGCAGTACACCAGCGGGTTCTCCGCCCAGCCCCGCTCATCAGAACACACACAGCAGCCTCCCACCATCTCCTTCATACTTCCATGAGGGTTTCCTTCCCCCCCCCCCCCCCCCCCGCGCCTCCCTCTACGCACACACTCCTCCCTCCTCCTCCTCCTCTTCTCCTCCTCCTCCTCCTCCTCCTCCTCCTCTCCCCCCTCCCCTTTCACACGGCCGCCCCGCCAGGGGAGCGGGGTGCCCTCGGGGGGGGGGGGGGGGGTACACCCGGGGGCGGCGCGCCCCCGCCCCCCCCCCCAAACCCCACACAACACACAACCCCCCCCATACAATCATGGCTGCGCCGCCCTGTAAAATCCGAGGTTCGGGGATTGCGGGCTGCCTGGGTCGGGTGCGTTTCTCTGTGCGTGTGACATTTATTATTATTATTATCATTATTATTAACCCCTTTCCAGCCGCTTTACGCTGCTTCTTTATGGATTTGGGGTCTGTCCCGTTTGTGTCCCCCTCCCCCCGTCCCCATCCTCCTTCTCCCGAGCAAACCGAGCAGGAATCCCGGTGTGCACCCGCGTGTGCAAACCGCTGGATCCGTGCCCGAGCCCGTCAACATGGATCGCTCCGGAGCGATGAGCCGGGACCGTTCCGCAAATCCCATTATCCCGGTAATTCCTGCCGAATCGGGGCTCCGCCAGCGCCCCCGCCTGTCCGCCTCCGCCGCGCTCCCGCCGCGGCAGCTTTTAACCCGTTCCGGCACCTGCTCCGGGCTCTGTGCGTGGGAAGGAGAAGAAATGCCCCCGTGGAGGTTTATGTCCGTCGGGACAAGCGTCAGGAATCGGCTGGAAAACAGGAAGAAGGAATAATCCGAGATTCTAGTGGGTAATGCTGTACGGGATTGCACCTGCAGGTCCCGTAAATCCACACCGTATCACGAGCCGCCCCGTACACCCGGAGAAACAGCCCTTGCCTTGGACACGTCAGCCGGAGCAGGCAAGGAGAAATGAGGAAAAACCAAGCAGAGAGCATGAAAATAATTAAATCTGAGAAAAGAGGCCTAGGAGGAACCCAAAAAGGCCTGGAGGGAACGCAAAGAATTCATGGAACGCATTCCTATGGCTCCAGCTGTACCTGAAATCATCTGCCACGGAACAGCTCCGAGGGACCACGGCCCAGGTCTTGGGGTTCCTCGTGGAGGTCTGTACCCAGGCACCACGCCGGCCTCATGGCAAAAGGGAAGTGCCCGATGCCAGACTGGGCAAAGAAACAGCAGAAAATGTAGCAGTGAACAATTTTTTGCCTGCATTGATAAAGAAAAAGATGTCCTTTTAAATTGTTGCACTGTACAGGTCTGTTATAGCAGGGCTTTTTGGGGAGCTGATGGAGGAGCGGTATATAAGAACTGCAATAAAAAGGTGCTTGATTTGCAGTACTACTTTTCAATTCTGTTCCTGTGAATCCTTGGCATTTTATAAAAGAAGTGTTGTGAATTAAATCAAAAGGAGAGAGTGTTGTATCTTGCTTGGGAAATGTATGGGCTTTAGGGAATCCCTGAGATACCTGAAATCTTTTTTCCCTATTCTTTGTGGGTTGTGAGTGCTGAAGAGAGATGAGATTGTGGTAGTGAAGGAAACATCAAGAAAAAAAAAAATCAAAAGCTGATCTCTCTTCTTCCAGGAGTAGGCACTTAGAATTATTCTCAGATGCTGGCACGTATGTGAGTAGCCAGGAGGTTGTATCTTTACTTGAAAGTCAGTCTTCAAAGCCATCAATGTTTCTGCGGGAAGACGCCCTCCCCGGAACACAGCTCTGTCCTCCTGCTGCAAGCACATCGCTGCAGCGACTCCGCGGGAACTATTCCTGATTTACAGCAGCTTAAATAAGACCAGAAACACTGTTGATGCCTCTTAGACCGGCGACCCTCTTGCTCAAAGTGTCTCCCTTGCGACAGGTAGTCTTTGAAAGGTCGGCATGTCCCACCATATAGTTTCTTTTAAAAAAAGTCTTCTCATCAGAGAGCGGAGAGGAAACCCATTCCAACAGCCCCAATAATCACCAGTTTAGCGTCCTTTATATTGCACCTGTTCAAGCGTTACATCAAGGGGCTGGAAGGCAGACGGCTCCCCGAGAAGCTGCCTGCTGGGTTGCTGTCTTCCTTTTATTACATTCCTTTGAGAGTCACAGGGGCAGACAATACGTTCACCACATTGCTGGAAATTCACTCAGCCTTAGCTCACTTTTCTGGGAGGGTTTCCCCTCCTCTCCCCCTCTTTTTTTTTTTTTTTTTTCCTTTTATCTATTGTGTTATGAACTTGTTTCAAAGAAAAGGGGGAAAATCTGGCTGGTTGCCTTTGTAACCTGAAGGAGATCCTTGCGGTTTAAGATTGTCTTAGACTACGGGACAAAGTGCTAAACATCCGCCGTCCCCTGACGGTCGCGGTTCCAGTTGGCCATGCCAGCAGACACTTGGACTTGAACTGCAAATTTGCCTTTAGGGGATTAAGTTCCAATTTACATAGCTAATCCCTGCGGTGGGGAAAGGCTCGGCCAGAGAGGAAAGGGCACGCCGGTTTCTTGAGAAAAATTTGGGGGAAAGTTACGCCTGTGAAAACTGAGACATGGAGATATTTAATTGATACTGTTCGTTGGTTACTTTATCAGTCAGTGTTTTTAAAACGTGGCCATATGTAGGAAGCAGGCAAAATTAAAGAGGTATGTACTGACTCATGGGAACCACTATCCTCGTGCATCTCAGTCATAACTGCGGGCCTGAGTTACAGAAGCTGTTACTAAACTTAGTCGTTCACTACTATATCTAGAAAATCGTGGATAAGGGAACTGGCTTCTCCACGGGCTCATGCGCCAGGAGCAGAGCTCTTGGCCTTATCTCTGTCTGCAGAGTCTTTGTCACAGATGATCTTTCGCTTTCAGGGGGATCCATTGCATTTACGTGATTAGTATTTAAAAATAACACAAACTTAGTTATCATCTAAGTGCCCGACGTGGAAATTCTTGAGGTATAATAGATAAAATATTCTTACTGAGGTGTAAGGCCGTACCTTTGCAATTTGCGGATTATTCATACTTCAGCTATTTTATCTATAAAATACATACATCCTATGTTAAAGAATAGAACAAAAAAAAAAGAAAAAGCAAGAAAATTTATCTTTCTGATGATAACTCCATGCGCTTTTAGGAAATTCAAAGCCTGGTCAATGTTAGAGAAGCGTCTATGGCCTGGCTTACACAAAGGGTCGATGCAAGGAAACACGGGGATGTACATACTTAATGGCTTGCAGTGATAGATTGCCTCTCGGTGCCGTATCCCAGCCTTTTCCAACAGCTTCTCCTGGGAATGAAGACTCTTCCTTCCTTCATTTATGGGGAAACTGTCACTTGAGATTACCATGAGCAAAGATTGTAATTTGTCTGGGTCCAAGGAGGGCTAAAACTTGTGGACAGGCAAATCTGCGTCCCTGTTTAACAAACCTGTTTGCTCTATCAGATTTTATCTTATTCCTCTTGGGCAGGTTGGAGGAAGAGGGAATTGTGCAGATAAAAGCAATAATCCTCGCTAGGCAGCCGAATTCCTTCGAGTCGCTAGCAAGAACCGCTTCTTTAACGTGTAAATCTCTCAGTTGGAACTGCGGGATCAGTTCTGCAGATAACGGCAGCACAGCCTTATCCTCTGTTAGCAGCAGCCACTGGGGAGAACGTGACATAATGGGAGAACTCTCCAAACCGTATCTCTTTTAGAAAGTTGTTTCCTCATTTTAGACCAAACTTTTCATCCTTCTCCCCAATGCTTTTACATTGAGCTCCTTCATCTCTCTGTGAACGCTTATTAGCACGGCGAGAGGACTATGTGCATTATTTATGCATGTTATTTAAACAAAATAAGTTGGTTTGGCTTTCTTTAAAGCTTTGCTTGTGATGGTTTTCTGTGTATCTTTTGTTTTGGATAACATAGTGTCTCAAAAGTTTGGGGAAGATTGTTCTAGTTGTCAAATTTCAAGACCTTTGGAGACAAGTGTCTTTCCTCGAAGAGGTAAAGAATCTACGGCAGAGAATTCTCCTGCGAATCTGGAAAGATGGGCTCCAGCTCTGCCACTGACCTCTCGCAAGACTTCAGGTAAATTATTCTGCTTTTCCCCTCTTCTCTGTTTGGATGATTAGACCTCCAAGGAGGAATCGCCATCTTATCACACCTTCTGCACTAGTCCAGGATCAGTCAGGTCTTGATGGTACTCAGAGCCTCTGCATGTTCCACCATCATAATTAATAGTAATTGTAACAAAAATGAGAACGATGGTAATGATAGTGACAAGTCGTCAAACGTCCTTCAGTGGTGTACACAAGCCTTTACCCAAATGTCTTTTTTTGCCTCTCCCCCATATAATGCTGCGAACCGGATGGTTCTGGAGTTCTGCTGCCTTCGCGGCGGGTTTATAAAGGACATAAAGATTTTCCCTTTCTCTCCACCAAAAATTGATTTTATTACCTAGTGACAAAAGGCCCATATTCACCGGCCGGTAAGGACAAGGGGTCAAAACCTTGATATTTCTCAACACCATAGATGGGGGAGATGTCTTCCAATCCAATGAAACCTCATTGCAATCAGTCGGCACCGTGGAGCGCATTTCCCTACAGCACACAGGGCCTCTTAACTCTCTTTTCCCATCATCAGACAAGGAGAAATCCCACTGAGTTCTGCAAAGGCTTCTCGTACCCTGCAGGACTCAAACACGGCAGTCGGGACTGCGACCTGCGAAGGCAAAGTCTCTGTTTAAACAGGAGCTTCATCTGCTGCCGCAGCGCGTCGTCCCCGGGGGAGAGCGAGTGAGACCTTTGCCCCTGCTCTTCATCAACCACACCTACCAAAAACCCCCACACTTTTCGTCTCTTTTCTGCCCTGCTCATACCCGCACAAGAAGCATTTCATCGAGGTATCTTCTCTTAAGGAACAACTCTGTTTGGCGAAGATATTTGTGAAAGAAGGAGAAACAGTCAGCTTTGGGATGAATTGCTGAATCGGCGCTGACGGTTTATTAGGTGGGTTACTTGGGGCTTGCTGCGCCACGGGCTAAATGCTGCGGTTCTAATGGATGAACACCCACCGAAAGGTTCAGAGAGTGAAGAAAGCCAAGAGCCAAACACGCGCACTCCCGGCTTTGCTTCGTCAGTAACTTTCTGGCCTTGGACAAGTCACTTCCTCCCTTTGTGCCTCATTTTCCCTCTTTGTCTGACCGATTCCCTACTGCAGAGCACTCTTGGGTTGTTTGTCTGAAAAAGCACTGTATAAGTGCAAGTTATTATTCATTAAACAATGTCATTAAGGACTTTGAAAGGAAACAATGATGTCATTAACAACTTTGAAAGGAAACTGCCATTAATGACTTATAAAGGAAAAAAGTAGCGACTGAAATATCTTCTGTGCCTTTTTTTTTCCTCTAGCAGCTTAAATCAAGCGAGACAGTGGATCGTATTTGTCTTCATGGTTTTGATGCATTCAAAACAGCAAAATTGATTAATATAGCAGGTCATTGTACAGGAAGATGACAAATTTGCCTTTGGTACTAAATTACTTTTTTATGAGTGGAAATATTTTGAAGGGGTTGTTAGAATCGCGCTGCCTCTTTTAGCCCCAAAAGCCGAAACTCCCACGCTTTCGTGACATACCCGTGTTTATGATCCCTTTCCAGCCCGCTGTGCTCTCCCACTGGGGTAACGGGGATTCCTATGGGCCGTGTGTTTCAAGTGGTTTAGCTGTTTATTCCCTTCTTCCTGCAAAAGGGGGAACGTGCTACAGACCATGTGGTTGAGGAACATCTCTAAAACAAATCCAGTTTAACAAACCTAACGGGATGGTCATAAAATCACATAAACATTGCTTTGGAAGCAACTTCAAGAGACCAATTAGGCTAATTCCCTACAGGGAGGCAGAACCAAGGACTTATTAGTGTCATATTATTTTTATTATTATTATTATTATCATTATTTACATTAGGCAGTGAAAGTACACAACAATTACCAGAGAAATAAGTGATGTGGTCTGTGTCCAGAAACCAAGAGTGTTTTGAAGGAGCCTGTACTTAGGCTTTCAAGTTCATTCTTCGGAACCTAAACACGTGCCCTGCCCTCAAACCAAAAGGAGCTGTGGAGCTGCTCCCATCTCTCCGCGTGCCCAAACCTCTGCTGACGCGTGAGGAGCAGGACCGAGGCTTTTGAGAGCATTTGAACTCTCCCGGAGTGCCGCGGCAGCGCGTTCGGCACTTCACAGCTTCAGGCCCCGATTCTCAGCCTTGGTCCTGATGTGAGAGAGGGGATTCATAATCACAAACAGATTGGTTTATTTAATGGGAGTTAGGCACCTGTTTCCCTTTGCGCCTTGGGACTTTCTTCTCACATTCCTGCATTTTTAGCGCCTTTAAAAAATACGGGGCAGTAATCGAAGCTTTGCCTATGATCACCGGTTGCTCTCATTGAATTGCTTTACAAACCAGTTTAATTAAACGCTCTGTTTTGACATCCCTGTGTTGGTTTGGAGCATTGCATCAGCTGAGCTTGCAATTGTATGTTCAGTTCTTGGCTACGCTATCGGAAACTGCCCTTAAGACAGGAAACCTGAGGTAAAAGCCTGAAGGTAACAGCCCTGCAGCGACTGCACAAAACCACGTCGTGGTTCCCGGCCAAAACTATCGTCCCAGGGCTGGAGACACCCCGAGCTGGGCTGCCCCATGGCATGGCGAGGTGTGGGGCAGCCCTTGGGTAAAGGCCGCCACCCCTCACTGCCCCACTGCCGATCCAACAGCGGTCCAGGGCGCTAAACCCACAGAGACAGGCTTTCTCCTCCCTCCCTCCCAAATTACCTATATATATATACTTATATATGTACGTATATGATGACTTCTCAAGCTGGTTTCCAGTCTGCAAAAGAATCCATTGCAGACCTCGGCAGAAAAAGTCGTGCGCGGAGCTGCGCAAGCTCTGGAGCTGCTGCACCCCTTTCACCGCACAGCACCCAGGGCTGGGGAGGGGTATCAGCGCCCCCCCAGATCCCTCCCGCTCCCTAAGATTTTGGGAAATAAATCAATCAATCTTTACTGTGCTGGGGGCTGCAGGCCCGGGGGGGTTACCGGGACCCCCCGGTGCGGGTGTTGGGGTTCAGCGGCGGAGCTGCCCGGGATGCGGTGCCCGTGTCCGGGGGGGGAAGGGGGGCAGCCCGGCCCATGCCCGGGGCTGCGGGGCTGGGAACCGCCGGGCCTGAGAAAGCCCCGTGAATATCGACAGGAAACGATCGGCGGCTTTTTTGGTTGCGAGCAGCAGCGCTGAGGTTCAGGCAACGACATCCTGCCCCCGCGCAGCGCCGGGGGGGCCGCGGGGGGCGCCGCGCTCCCCGGGGCCGGGCAGGAAGCGGGGGCTGCGGCGGGGCGGGGGGGCGAGAGCAGCCCCGGGCCGGGACCGGGCGGCCCCGAGCACAGGCGGCCCTGCGCCACCCATCGCCCACCCTACAGACGGCTGAGTCGCTGCACCTCCCTGGAGCACTTCTGTTCCTCCATCCATCCCTGTGTCCCTTCCTCCATCCCTCCCTCCACCCCTGCATCCCTTCCTCCATCCATCCTTGCATCTCCTCCTCCATCCCTCTATCCATTCCTGCATCCTTTCCTCCATCCATCCATCCATCCATCCATCCCTGCATCCCTCCATCCCTGTATCCCTTCCTATGTCCCTCCATTCATCCCTACATCCCTCCCTCCATCTTTCTGTCCCTTCCTCCCTCCACCTTTCCATCTCTGCATCCCTCCCTTCTTCCTTCTGTTCCTTCCTCCCTCCCTCCATCCCTCTATCCATCCCTGCACCCTCCCTCCATCCCTCTATCCATCCCTGCATCCCTCCCTCCATCCCTCTATCCATCCCTGCATCCCTCCCTCCATCTCTCCCTCCCTCCATCCACATCTCCCCATCACTTCTCCATACGCAGCATTACAAACACCACAAAGCCCTTTGAACCACCCCTCCCTTCTCCCCGAAAGCTCCACAGGGACAGTGGGGCTGGGGACAGTGGGCGCCCGGTGTGGGACAGGGTGACCGCAGGCCCGTGGGGGGCTGCGCTTCACGTGTTTGTCAACCGGTGAGCAGCTCTGGTTCTCAGCGAGAGCTGCAGGGACGGAGAGGCAAATATAATCAAAGCTTCAGTCCTTCGTCACTGCTCTTGGGAGATTTGCATGGACCGTTCCAAGATGCCTGTTTACTATAAATGCCCTAATTATTTGTCAGAGGAAACAACTGTTTCCTTTACTGATAATTTCAGTGATTTATCATGGACTTTGCCAATCTGCCTTGCTGTTAGGATCATCCTTTTAATCGGGTGTCTATCTAGTGACTTGCAGAACGGGTCAGATCTTCTCGCACACCCTATTATTCATCAGAAATTTTGAGGCTGTAACCTGTTGCTTAGTCACTGGTGAGTCATAACTTGACACTTGGAAAATAAAAGATGGCAAAATTCTGACATCCTTGAGGCTCACCCCTGAAATAGTGTGTAAAGTCACCAGCACCGCTCCCGGGCGCTGCTTCCCAGTGAGCGCTGAGGGATCAGAATTAGGCTCATGGTTTCAGTGGAATCAATGAGTAATATTTGGACTAAATGAGTTTAGCTGTGACTCATACCTATCTATCTCGATGCTCAAATATTTTTGCCCTTAACTTGAGAGACCCAGGAATGGGAATAATAGCTAAGTGTCAAAAAGCGATGCATAAAGCTCTCTGCGGGCAAGGCCGGCGCAGGGTGCTTTGGGGCGAGGTGCAGAGGGATGGTGGTGTGCTGATTGGACTATGGTGAGGAATTGCACAGGGGCAAAACCCATCCAGGTGCACTAAGTCCAGCTTTGATTAAGATTTACATTAATTTAATTCAATCCTGTCAATTGCTAAATTAAAATAGTCTGTCATAAGCGCAATATAAAGTAGTAGTGGGTCTACATGAGAGGTTTGCACAAACGCAGCAGTATATTTAGAGTAATTTCCTAATATAGACAAACCCACTCTGTCCTCTTTCTTTCTTTCACTCTCTTTTGGCCCGTTGACAGTGGGATTACAAAAATAGTGAGAAGACCTGAAATTGAAAATGAGACTTGGTTTACAGAGCTGTGGCATTTAGGGAGGCAGAACGAGTTGAGCCAAGGTGATTTTTCTAAGTGTCAGCTCCGACGTGGCGGGTTTTAGTGGCGCTTTTCCCTACAGGCCCCTTTCTGCAGGGGATTTATGGGGTTGGGGGGGACGCCCAACCCAGCGGGTGTATTTCCAGGTCTCTGCCCTGAATTTTGCTGCCCATTTCAGCCAAATTATCTCCCAACGAGCTGTGCACGGTCAGGCTCTTCCCGTGTGCCCTGGCGTGCAGGTGACAGTGACGCATTTCTGCGTGAAGTGTACGGGGAAAGGGGATTTTTCCCTCCGCTCCTGCTCTCTCCCGGGCGAGGAATTCCTATTTCTGCCGGGCAAACCGGCAGCTTCACCGCCGGAACCCTTGGAGGAGAGGAAACATCCCCCCCGGGGGTGTCTGTACCAGCCCCAGGGGGTGCCAAGGGCCCGAAGCCGCCGGGATGTGATGCTCAGGACCGGGGGGGGGGGGGCTGAGCAGGTGCTCGGAGGTCGGGGGGGGAATCACGGCGCTGCGGGTGGGTGCAGGCAGCGGCACCGGGCCGGGACTGGCCCGGCGGGCCCGGGGAGCCGTCGCTTGCTGGTGAGAAGGCAGCCGAGGACCTCTGCTGGGCAAAGCCTAAAAATGCCCTTTTTTTCCCCCAAACGCGTGCCCTGCGGCCAGGCTGGCGGTGGGAGACCTCCGGGGGGCGCCAGCATCTCGCCTTTCCCACCGGGCCAGGCCCCCCCCACACACTCCCGCTGCCCCTGGGGGGGCTGAGCCCGGGGCCGGGTGAGCTCCAGCCCCCCCAGACCCGCATCCTCCGGCCGCGCCGCCGGGGCAGCGGGCAGGGACGGGAACCGGCCCCGGGCAGGCTCCGAACCGAGGGGGGGGGAGGTGGGGGCTCACGGCTGGGGACCGCTGGAGGGGAAGTGCCGGCTTTTCTGGGGTGTGAAACCTTTTAGAAATGGGAACGACAGCAAGAAACTGAACTATGGCTCGGCTATTTCTCCCGCCAATCCATCCACCCATCCATCTGTCCATCCACCAGTCCGTCCGTCCATCCATCCACCCACCCCCCGCTCGGGTCCCGTGTCTGTCCGGTCCGGCCCCGCTCCCTCCTGCCGCATCCCGGTCTCTCTCCATCCCGGCAGCCGAACCCGAGCGGAGTTTCCCCCCCCCGCCCCCCCCCGGCAGCGTTCGGGTTTAGCAGAGAAAAAACGCGCCGGGACTTTGCCCTCCCTCGAGCAGAGGGTCGGGGCTGCGGCTCCGGGGGTCCTTCCAGCCCAAATCCCCCGGGATGGGGGGTTGCATGGGGGTATCCGGGCTCCGGTGCAGGCACGGCCGTGTCCCCCGGGGGAGCGCGGCTCCCGGAACCCGGCGGCGGCGTGGAAATAAACCACAAACTCTGATTTTTAATTGTGGGTTGTTTTTTGTTTTTTTTTTTTTTTTTTTTTAATAGCATCACCGGAGGCAAAGGGGAAAGTTACGGGCGAGGCTGAGCTCGGGAGCCGGTGCGGGCGTGGGAAGGGGCGGAGGGGACGGGGTGGCCCGGAGAGGGGGGGAGATGGCAGAGTGGAGCCGGGATGAAGGGATGGAGCCGGGGGACAGCGACCGCCGCTGTCCCCGCTGTTTCATGCCCAGCTCCGCCAGGAGGGCAGGAGGGGGCAGCGGCACCCAGAGCACCCTCCTGCCGGCGGGGGCGGGGGGGGTGTGTGTGTGTGTCATGTTTTGACGGGTCCCTCTGACAAGCACCAAAGGGAAAATCAGTGGAAGGAGGCGGAATAGCCGGGGCAGAGCCGGCTCCTGGGACGGCTGCAGCAGCACCGGGCACCCCCCCAGGCTGAAGTCGGGCAGTCCCCCCCTCCCGCCTCCCCTCTCAGCCCCCACCGCCGCTGCCGCGCTCCCCCCGCGCTGCTCGGGAGCCACCGCCGCTCTCCCCGGCCGGGCACCGCTGGTTGCCGCCGCCTGCCCCCGGCTCCCGGTGCCCGTGTCACCCCCCCGCCCCGCTGCCCGGTCCCTCCCCCTCCTTGGTGCCCGCGTCCCCCCCGCCCCCGTGTCCGCTCCCTCGGGGACCCCGGTTTTTAGATGGTCACTTGCCAAGGCCCCGAAACCGCTCCCCAAAGGCATCTCTTTGTCTCATCTTTATTTGGGGAGCAGAGAATCCCCCCGCCGGGAGGGGGGGACGACGACAGCCACAAGCTCTCCCGTCCCTCCCCCACGGAGCGGGACATTTCTGCCAGGCGCTTCCTAAAAAGTGGAGCTGAAGCTGAAATTTGGGACTGAAACGCAAATATGTTCTATTTTATTGTTTCCCAGGTCGGTGCCTTCCTCTCCCTTTAGGTCTCGGCGCCTCCGAAACTGAGAACCATTTGGCAGCTGGGGGATACCCACGGTGTTAAAAAAAGAATTATAAAATCAAATAAAGACAAACAGATGGAACCTCCTCCCGTCCACACGGAGTAACACGCGGAAAGAACTCGAGAACAATTCTCGGCTCTTCAATAACTTTGCTTTTTCATCACAAATTCCAGGGGTTTAACTCAGCTCAGTAGCAGGTAGAGCGGCTCCTGCCCGGGCGGTGCGGGGTATAGAGACTCCACACCTCTGTCCGTGTGTCCGTGTGTGCACAGACCTGTTCGTGCCATGCACCGGGACGTGCAAAGGCACACGCTCACTTCGGTCCGGGGCTCCTTGTGCCCCAGGAGCGTTTGACGTGACCCTCGTACTCCCGCATCCCAGGTTTTGTGCAAACCTCTCCCGTAACCCAAGATTTAAATCAAAATTCGGATTATTTAAACACACACACTCCATATATCCCCCCCCGGATCTACTGATTCTTGCCTTTAGGTGCGCGGGCACCGCCGTTAGAAATTGCGAGAGTTTTTTTCTCTTTGGCTCCGCAGAGCTCTGGTGTGTGTCTCCGCACCCACCGCCGGGGGGGGGATGTGTATGTGGGGGGGGGATCTGCACACATGGGCATTTTCTGTCGTGGAGCAGAACAACCACCTCGGCCGGGTGGAGCCGGACCGCTGGGGAAACCCTGCGGATCTGCCCGTCCGGCGAGAGATTTTTATTATTGTTGTTGTTGCTGTTGCCAGAAACCAGCAAACTTTACAATCCAGATGTTTCCAGAGTGTCAGAACAACTCGCTGCTGCTGCTGCTGTTGTTCTTTATGGTGGAATCAAAAGCCGTGGCCGTGGTTTATCATCTGAGAGCATCCCCAGCCCCGCGAAGAATGCAGGTTGCTCTTTGCTTTATACCTATCTAACCCAGATGCTCCGGGTATCTCCCACTGTTGACAGCCGGTTTCTTCAAAGGCTTGTCTTCAGCGGTCCATCAATTAGGATAAAAAATGAGCTCTCATTCTCCTGCATTTGTTTTGGGAAGAGGGAAATTATTTAAACAACTGGATCTCCATTAAACGGGGGAGCGAGGGTGGGGAGCGGATCCCCTTACTCGCCGAAACGGAGCGAAATGCTGTTTTCACAAAACAGAGCGCTCTCCGGGCTGCGCCCCACCTCCCGCCTCTCCCCGCCGAGGGTTTGCTGCCCCCCAAGTCCCCCACAGCAAGGGGGGGGGGGGCGGAAGGGGGGGGGGGCGCAGGGGACCTGCGCTGCAGGGGCAGGAGGTGTCCTTCCCCTTCATTTTTCTCGCTTGGTGGGTGAAAGGACAAAGGGGGAATGTTAAGGCTGGAGTCCGCTGTACCCTTTTTTATTTCATCCACCCGCGCTGATGGCGTTTGTAAAGGCCGCGCTTCCTCCCCCCGACGGGCTGGGGGTGGGCGCAGAGGGGGGGGGGGCGCAGAGGGGGGGTGGGCGCAGAGCGGGGCCCCGTTTCTGCGGTGCGCGGGGACCCGCGGACAGGGGGACACCGGCGGGGAGGGAAGGGATAACGCCCGGGGGGGCGAATGGGCCTTTCCACGGGGTTTCTCCACCTTCCCCCCTACGGGAGGTTGCCCCTACAAACTCGAGCAAATTCTGTAACTTGTGGAAACGGAGCACTGCTCGCTGGCTGTGGCCCAGGCAGGCAGGGGACTCGGCAGAGCCGGTGTCACCCTTGCTCCTTTTATTGTCGCCAATTAGGCAAGTGTTGGTATAAAAAGGGCTCGGAGGCTTCCCGCACTCCCCGTCCAGAAGGTAGCTGCGATCCTCGAAGACATGTTCCTTTAAGCAGCCCCTTCGCCTTTTTTTTATTTACAATAAACACATTTTTGTTAATGAAACCCTCGCCCACTTTGCGATCCCCCCCTCCCCTCCCCAAAGCCCATAAAGCTCCGACTTTGCATATCTGAGCCCTGTTCTGTTGGGCTGGGTCCTTCGGGGGTCCCAGGGTCAGGCTGGGGGCAGCAGGGTCATTGTATAGCCATCATGGGTCAATAAGCAACTGGTCAGGCTCTCAATCCACATCAGGCCTTGAAGAGGACTGGGAAATGGGAGAATCCATTCATAATAATAATAAACTTGTCAATCAATAACAGGCAGGAGAAATACTTTGTAAAAGGTAAAAAACAACAACAACAAAAAGGTTTTTTCCTTTTAAAGTTTGACAACATGAAACTTTACGCAGTTTAAAAATGCTCCGAGGGTGTTTGTCTGTCGCGAAGGAATTTTAAATCGTAGTTGCTTTAAATATAACACGTAAAAGTTCGGAAATAACTGTAGTAGGTATGAGTGCAATTTAAATAAGAATTAATAAATGTTTCCCAAAGAACATAAAACGTTCTTTGAGGGAAAAGGCAATATCCAAGACCATCCTCTGTCTTAGAAAAAGACTGAAAATATGTGGTTTTCTTGCATCGCCTTTAATTTCTACTGATACCAGCACTTATTGAACGGCAAGGAAGGGTTTGGGTTTAAGCTTATCTTAGTAACAAAAATATTTTCCAGCATTCTTTTAATTCTAAACTGAACTAGTGAACAAAATCCTGCATTAGCAGTAAATCAATGTGTTCGACATAATAAGAGACTTTCCCTGGTTTAGCTGGGCTAGATTTAAAGGGGGAAAAAAAAAACCCAGGAATTAAGATTGCTTCGGATGAAATTTGTTAAAGAAAAAAATGTTCTGGGCTTATCATTTACTAATCTGCAAAATTTTTTTATTAGTACTTGTTCCCCTATAAAAGGAGTAAGAGCCTGGATTTAGCAAGAAGCGGGGAAACAACCAAATCACAATGTAATATGGGAAACATCAAAAGGCGACAGAAGAATAATGCAAATTCTCTGCTGGCTTTAAGATTGAGGCATGAAATCTTCCATCCACCAACTCGTTTTTCCTCTTTCTTAGAAGTCTGTTGTTTTTCGGGTTGTGTTTTAAAGACATACACTTCTCTCTATAGCTACAAAAAATACTCTTCTAAATAATCGGGGGGGGGGGGGGGGGAAATAGTCTGGTCGGAGAGAGCAGGAAAATGGAAGTTGTCCCCTTCCAACCTCCCATCGCATCCCTCGAAGTTGCCGGATTCCACGGGACCCTCCTCCCAGCCTCTTCGCAAGGATTTCTCCGGGAGAAGAAACCGTCTTGGAAGTATTGAGCTGTATTTGCTTAGGAAAACAAACAAACATATTTTTTTTTTTTCCCCAATCGGCAGTGTTTATTACTGTATAATTTCCTTCAGCTGCTCTCGAGAAAATGTGGTTTCTTTGTTAGAGGATGGCGAATGGCTGTTTATTAAGAAAGATAGAAATAAAGCCGAAAGTTTGAACGAGCGACCTTGGGCTGTTTGAAGCCAGGGGAAGGATGGGCGCGTTTTTAATTCCCTGAACTGGGACCCTCCTCCCACGCCAGTAAAACCACGCAAAGGAGCTGCCGAGCGAACCCAGCTCAGACGAGGACAAAATAACCACTCGTTTCTCCATCCTTTGGGGAGCCGCTCCCCGGGACCTGCCCCGGCTTTGCCTTAAATCTCTCGCTTTAACCCCAAGCAAGGCTCGAAAGCTTTTAAACGCCGTCTGAGCAGCACCATTTGGTCTGATGCAATCTATTGCTCTTCCCAGGCCTCTCCGGTAGTTTAAACCCTGCAGTTTTCATCAGATTGCATATTTTCGATTTTTTTTTTTTTTTTCTGGGTGTTATTTTTTTTGGTGTGTGTTTCTTCCCCCCCAAACCGTGTTGTTTTACGGGGAGGAGAAGGGAAGAGCAGCAGCCCGGTGGCCCCGGCCCGCGGCCCCGCAAGCAGAGCCCATTTTCACACTGAACCCACTTTTCTCTCTTTGTATTTTGAAACAAAAGAGAGGGGAGCGGGATTTGCATCTTTATAAATTGTCGTTAAATGCTGCTTTTGTTTGCACCGGGGTAATACCTAAAGAAAAAAAAAAAAAAAAACAAAACCGATAAGAACCAAACATCTCCTAATAACCGCCCGATTCACTGCAAATTATCCCAATCCGGTGCATACAGACACACGGCCCTGCGCAGCCGTGCGCTCCGCTGTTCTCCTCGGCCACTGGTTTTCCAGAAGCCTCTTATAAATATATATATTTTAAAAAAAGTGGATAAATTCGAATCTTATCTTAGGAATAGTACGATTTATTAAAATATTATTAAACGGCAATGTAACGTGCTCGAAGTTTAGATTGAGACTGGCGAAACAGGTTTTGGGAGTTTCATTAAATATTATTCACAAGCTGCTCACGGGGAAGAAAGGAGAGAAATCTTGAAAAATAAGAGAGAAATCCTGAAAAAATAAGAGAGAAATCTTGAAAAATAAGAGAGAAATCTTGAAAAATAAGAGCGAAATCATGAAAAATAAGAGCGAAATCCTGCTAAATAGCCCCATCCCACGTGCATGAGCAGGAATATCTCTGCCTTTGGGTGCATCTGAGAGCATTTTGGCAAGCCCTGGCTGCTGGCAGCATAAAGGTGGCTCCTGGAGCAGGGGGAGCAGTTACGGAGCCACCCACCACCCCAAAGTGACAGAAGGTTCCTTCGGGCCGGCCCTGGCCTGTCCGTCTGTCTATCCTGCAGGCAGCGGGGTTCGGGTCTGCTTCTCCAGGCCCCTCTTGTAGCCTGTAAAATGTACCAGAGGCATTTAAAAAACCAGTGCGCCAAGTGATTTGTAGAAATATTTTCATCCCGGACAGCTTAAGTGCCTGTCAGGAGTGACTGTCTCTGATCAAAATATTAGGGGGTTAAAGCAGTGCCTGGTGCTGCGCTGCTTTCGGCTCCCCCCGGCGCGGTGGGCCGCCTGCAGGTCTTTTACAAATTGTTTGAGATTAAAAAAAAAATAAACAAATAAATCAGAATTTCAATATTTTCCTTGAAATCATCCCTCACATCTGAGCCAAAGGGCTTTTCCATCCCCTCAGAGAGCCCGAGTGTCCCGGCGGGAGCACTAGGCCCGTCCTGGCCCGGAAAGCAGCGGGAAGGTGGGAAGTCGCAGCCTCTGCGTGTGGGTTCCCGGGTGGGAACTGCCGTGGGAGCAATTCCTGAGGGGCATCTGCTCTGTAGGGGGGCACGGCCGGGCTGTCCCTCGCTTTAGGGATCGCTGCACGGAGGGATCTTGGCATCTTTTTGGCCACCTCCTTCTCTGGGATTTATTTCTCGCAAGAAAAGAAAGTACAGAAAACGATTCCCTGCAGTTAAAATCATTCAGTTGGGCCATTATTAGTTTCTAATCACTTTTTTGGGTGGTAAAGCTGACCTACCCTCCCGGAGCGCCGGCTGCCCTGTGAACTCCTCCCTGTTCGCTCCCTGCCCTCTCCCCGGATCCCACCGCCAGTGTCGCCCCTCTTTTCCTGTTGGCACCTGATTTTGTTTTTGCACATGTCCCCCCCTCGCCCGCTCCCTGCGAGGGCTGTGGAGCTCGGGAGAGCCGTGAGGGAGGTTTGAGCTGTCAGAGCAAACCCAACCACCCCCACCCCCCCCCGCACACCCCACGCAGAGGAGCCCCACCCCGAAGACTTCTTCCTAAGCGGCGCAACCCAAACCTATTTGGGGGTTTCAGGGTTGGGGTTTGGTTTGTTTTATTGTTTGTTTTTTTTTCTTTTCCCCCTTTTTCTTTCCCTCCCCCAAGCTTTGGTGCCCTCCCACCAGGTCAAACAGAAAATGAGGCGTCGTAAAACCAACGTGGAAACCCCACGGGAAGCTCCAGCCGCAGCCTGCGGGATCCGCGCTGCTGCGCGGCCGCGGGAGAGCTTCGCGGCGGCTCCTTCTCCCCCTCCCTGTGCCCGCCAGAGCCGGGAGGGAGGTGCGGAGCAGACCCCGACCCGCGCAGGACGAGCCCCCCCTCGCCCCGTCCCGTCCCGTCCCGTCCCGTCCCGCCCGGAGCCCGCGGAGCCCCCGGCCCGCGGCCACGCGTGGATCCCCCCCCGCGCCCCCCCCCCCGCCTCCCCGCCTGCATGTGCGCTTCCGTGTCAGGCAGAAACGCACCTTACCCAAACCCGAGCCCACTCGGGGAGGGGGGGGGGGGAGCGTGGGGGTTAGTTCACCCCTCTTTTATTTCGCTCCCCGCTGCCCGCAGCCGCCCCAGCGAGGGGGGAGGGGGGGCCCTGCGCCCCCAGAATCCCCTGGAAATGGGGATATCCCCCCAAACTGATCACTTTGACTGCTTCCCGCGGAAACAAGCGGCCCTGGCGGGTACGAGGGCGAAATCTCCCGGGGATTCCTCACGGGTGGAGGTTACCGCGGGGACCCCCGGGTTGTTGTCCTCTCCCCCCGGGGGGGGTAAGGTTGGAACGCCCCCACTCCCCCTCCGCCCTCGGGAACGGGTGTTGGGCTGAGTTGCAAATACACAAATAATACAAATACACAAATATACAGATCTACAAACACACATATACACAAATATACGAGTACATAGATACACAGTATACAGATACACAAATATACAGATACACAAACACACAAATATGCAGATACACAAATATATAAATACACAAATATACAAATACACAGATAACACACAGAAATACAGACACAGAGGCCGCCGGGTCTCCCGGCTGTCCCCGTTTCCCGAAGCAGCGTGGCTGGGGGCTCTGTGTGTCCCCGTCCCCCCCCCCCCCGGCCCCGGCGCAGCCCCCCCGCGTCCCCGGCCCTCGCGTGGGACCCACGGAGCAGCCCATTCCGTGGCCGTTCCCATCTGGGGCCTGCAGCCACCCTGACAATGGACAGAGAGAAATATAAGTGCCCCCGCACGCCTGACGCTGCCCAGCTCGTCTATACATTAATAAAGGGGGGGTGAAGGCGTTATAGCGAGGGGCAGCGGGACAGCGCTGGCAGCCGGGACACCTATAGCAGAAACACAGGACGCTTATGGTGCCCCCGACCCGCGTTTGCTCTCGAGGCACCACCACCTATAGATAGATATATATATATATATGGGCACCACCACCTATAGATATATATGGACCCGCAAAGTGTCTGTGTGTCCCACGTCGAGCTGTCTGCGCCCGTATAGAGACCTCAACGCACACACACACACACGTCTTTCATCTTGAATTCACCCAGGGCCAAAATATTGTCTATTTGTGTCCCGATGGACAGAGATTTACTGGGAAATGACGTATCCATACATTCGCCTGTGCGCGGCTTCTGAGCCCCGTTTCCTCCTGGCCGGCGGTCGGGGGGGAGGCTGCGGGTGCTCTCTAAAGCCCCACAAGCCATCGGGAAGAGTTTGTTGCGCTGCTCCAACTTGTATTTTCTTTACCGGAGCCCCCCCCCAGCCCCTCAGAAACCCCCACGTCGGACAGGGAGACTCTCTGCCAGCTCCTTCCCCCCACCCCACGCTCCCCCCCCCCGCCCCCCCCTCCGCTCTGGCAGGGAGCAAAGCTCAGCCTATAGGTAAAATGGCTCTGGCTTTATGTGGAAAGAAAAATACTCGGGATCTGCCTTATATTTGCGAAGGGAAACTCCAGGTTGGCTGCGAGAGGGGCTTTTTTTTGCGGTCCCTCGCAGCGAGCCGCGCCGCCACCCGCTGCAACGAGCTGCAGTGTCCCCTCCGCGGCCACTTTCCGCCCATCGCGATGCAAAGTCTTCCCCCCTCCCCTCTGCCCAAACAAAGAGGAATTTGGTGTTTGTGTTGGCCGGCAGACCTTTACTCACAGGAAACTCTTGCCTGTGGAAAACGAGGGTGAAATGTGGTGGTTTAACACAGCCAGATCTGGAAAACGGGGGGTGTGGGGGGGGATTTTCTGCCCGCGGCAAGGCCAAGCGTTTGCGGGGGGTGGGCACCCATGGGTGCTGGGGAGGGGGAACCCCCCGGCAGCGATTCCTCCCCCGGCAGAACCGGGAGGATCCTCTCCCGTCAGGCGGCGAGAAGGTAAATGCAAATCAGGTGATCTCCGCTCCCAAATTAAAGGCGATGTTGGAGTTATTTTAAATTTTTTTACACGCGTACTCAGGAATGCGCTTCCTCCTCCTCCTCCTCTGGGATTGTTTCTAAATCGGGATCATTTGTGGTTGATCGTACATATAGTTGAACAAATTATTATTATCAAATTACTCAGATTTTGCCATTTGAACCACACACAAAAAAAAAAAAAGCAGAGGAAATCTAAAAGCAAATTTTCATGTGGGAGACAGACGAATCTTGAAAGGGAACAGCGTGCGCTGCAGAGCTGCAGCTTCCCTTCCCCCAGAAAGGTTTCCGAGGTAACTGTTTCCCCAAAATTAGCCTCCTGAGCAGGGAGTTAAAATCCCTCGGTCCAGCCTCCGCGGCTCCACTCACTTCGCTCAAGTAGCTTCAGGTTTATAAAGAAATAGAGGGGACGGGACAATGGAGCTCCCGGCCGGGTAAGGGGTTGGGGTTTCCCCCCCCCCCTTGGAGACACAAGCAGCTCTGCTTTTGGGAAAACATCGCCTGGTTTGTAAGGCAGGAGCAAGCTACAAATGCCGAAGAAATCTTGGGACTTAAAGTTTGAAATAAAGTTAAGCAGCGCAAAGGCATGCAAAAGAATTTCTTTTTTTTTTTCCTCTTTTTTTTTTTTTTTTTTTTCCTTAAAGAAAGAGTTTGGAAGATGCGAAGAACGTGTGTGAGTAAAAAAAAAAAAAGAACATAAATATTTTTGCATTGCTTTTATTTGCACGTATTGCCGATGTTATTGTCGATACCGCGCTCCAGCCCGTGCTCATTCCAGATAATAAATACAGTAATTGGCAATTAATAAGCATTCCACTCCGGGCTGAAGGATGAATTGTTGCGGAGTCAATCGTTTCGAACAACTTGCTTAGAGTAATATCTTTCACGCTTTATTAAATCTATACGTACACACACCCATCCCAGAGGAATGGATTTGGGAAAGCGCAGCGACCTCTCTTAAAACAACCCTACATGAAAAAAAAAGGGGGGGAAAAAAAAAAGCTAAAACGCGGAAACAAAGCGGAGGCACCCGCGCTACCATCACCTCGAAAATACAGCGTAATTTGTAATACTATTATTTTTTCTTCTTCCTTTTTTTTTTTTTTTTTTTTTTTTAGGAAAAAGAAAAACGAAAAACCCCGAAGCTGCCTCTATTGTGTGAGCCCGGGCGGTGAAGCCGCGGGCACGCCCGGGAGCGGAGCTGCGCGGTGCTGCGCGGTGTTACGCGGTCCGCCCCGGGGTTTATGAGGTTTTACGCGGGGGTGTGCGTGTGAAATGTTGGGGTTTTATGACATCACAGAGCCGGAGTGCCCAATCAGCTGGCGGGTGGCGGGGAGGGCTCGGTGGGGTGTTCCCTAGAATATACCGTCCGCGGCGGCGGGGCCGCGAGTGCGGAGCCCGGGGAAGGTGGGAGCCGCACGGAGCCCCGGGGCTCCCCCGCCTCCCGGACACCCCCACGCCCCCCCCCCCCCCCGCTACCATTTTTCCACCCCCCCCTTGTCGGTAGCTTTGTTTGCTTAAGCATCTCAATGGCTTTGCACAGCGAAGGGGGGGGCTGTGCTTGTTGATTCTTCCACACACACACCCCCAAAAAATAGAGATTATTTTTGAAGTGGAAGGTGGGGTGCGCGGCCGCGGGGTGGGAGCTGGCCGGGGGGAGCCCGGAGGATGCAAGATGTTTGACTTCTTTATTTTTCTTTCTTTTCTTGTTTTTTTTTTTGCTGGGGAGGGGGCAGACGAGGAGTCAAGCCCCGGTACAGGCGGAGGAACTGGGTGTTCGGAAGATGTTGCGAACCATTGACTGGAGCGTTTGAAAGGGAGATCGACTGCTTTGGCTTTTTTTTTTTTTCGCCTTTTTTTTTTTTTTTTTTTCCTCCCCTCCCCCCTCCCCCACCTCTCCGGAGGGGTAGGGATGTGTGTGATCAGGGAGTGGAAACAAATATGTCCTTATTTTCAATGCCCCCTTTGAAAGAGACAAAGTAAATGCTCCTTGCAAAATGTTCCTGACCTGCGAAGGGACCTTCGGAATTGTTCCAGCCACCATGGATTACAATGGGGAAGCCAGGCCGGGGGATTTCCATGCCGGCTATCAAGAAATCGAAGGGATAAACTTGGGATACTTACAGATCAATGGCACCCAGATGTTTGCTTTGGCCCAGGTCCTCAGCGACCTGTTTAAGGATATC